>NC_043705.1:58450637-58478947 GCF_006229205.1 Suricata suricatta | reverse complement strand
GGTGCTATTGCTGGGTCATAAGGGAGTTCTATGGATAGTTTTTTGAGGAGCCTCCACACTGTTTTCCAGAGTGGCTGCACCAGTTTACATTCCCACCAACAGTGTAGGAGGGTGCCTGTCTCTCCACACCCTGCCAGCATCTATAGTCTCTTGATTTGTTCATTTTCGCCACTCTGACTGGCGTGAGGTGGTATCTCAGTGTGGTTTTGATTTGTGTTTCTCTGATGATGAGTGACGTTGAGCATCGTTTAATGTGTCTGTAGGCCCTCTGGATGTCCTCTTTGGAGAAGTGTCTGTTCATGTCTTCTGCCCATTTCTTCACTGGGTTATTTGTTTTGTGGGTGTGAAGTTTGGTGAGTTCCTTGTATATTTTAGATACTAGCCCTTTAATACCATACTGTCTTGATGATTACAGCTTTGCAGTAGAAACTAAAGTCCAGTATAAAAATTATTTAACTTAAAAATTTTTTTCTAATTAAAAAATTTTTTTAAATAATTCTACTTAATAACAAAAACTAAAATACAAATCAAATTTAAAATTCAAGGGTTGGGGCTCCTGGGTGGCTCAGTCGGTTGGGTATCCAACTTCAGCTCAGAGGTCATGATCTCATGGTTTGTGGGTTTGAGTCCCACATTGGTCTTTGTGCTGACAGCTAGCTCAGAGCCTGGAGTGTGTTTCGGATTCTGTGTCTCCCTCTCTCTCTGACCTTCCCCTGCTTGTGCTGTCTCTCTTTGTCTCTCAAAAATAAAAATAAAAACAGAAGAAACATTTAAAACAAAATAAAATTCAAGGGTTAAAATGTCAAGGTAAAAAAAAAAAAACAGTGAACTGAATTCCAGTTAATTATATTTGTTAAATACAGAACTAGAATTAAACAGGTATAGACCTTAATTACAAAACAGAATTATGTTATAAATGTTATACGGTTTAAATAAGTAAAAATACTATATAACAAACAAAAACAAGGAAAGGACAGATATATGCACATCTTTAAAGACAGATTACATAAAAAGTCTAAACAGAAATTTGCATCTTAAAATCATGACTCTAACCTCATGTATCCATAATCTCTTTACAGCTATTCCAAAATATATACTACCTCTTATAGTGAAGTATGTATCTGGAAGGTCAACAACTCTTTAAGTACTTTTAGTGTCCTTTCCTTTTTATAAATTTAAGTGAAATACATTTAATCCTTTTTATTTAAAGTAATAGATGTAGTATGACTAACAGATCAATGAGTTATCCTTTTTTTTTTTAAAGATTTTTTTATTTTTAAATAATGCCTATACCCAAAATGAAGCTTGAATTCAACTGATCAATGAGATGGAAAGAAAGAAAGGAGGAATGAGGAAGCAGAGAGGGAAGGAAGGTATATTTCTGGCTATCTAATGTATTGTGGTGGATATCTGAGGGGTGATTTTTGAATTTCTTCTTTGTATTTTAATTTTTTATAACCAACTTACATCATTATACAAAGACAAAAGTGATTTTTTTTCCGTTATAAAAAATTAAATTAAAAGTACACATAAAATAAAGATAAATAATCAAGGTTACAAGGGTATTATAATCTTCTGGAAGCTACAGAATTATGTTCAATCCACAGACAACAAACCTGGATATCAAGATTATAGTTCATACATTTTGAGCCAAGAACCTTTCAGATCTTTTAACTTCTCATATGCAGAGTTGTGAGGTAGAAGTCCACTTTATGGGGTGCCTGGGTGGCTCAATCAGGTAAGCCTTGGACTCTTGATTTGGGTTCAGGTCATGATCCCAGGGTCATTGGATCAAGCCCTACATGGGGCTCTGCACTGAACATGGAGTCTGCTTGGGATTCTCTCTGTCTCTGTCTCTCTCTCTCTCTCTCTGCCCCTACCCACCATTAAATTAAAAAAAAAATTAATCCTTTGTATTTTAGGGCACAACTAAAGTTCTGTGCATATTTAGGAAGTCTGATCTCCTGGGTAAACAAACCCAATGACCTCTGCTCAGTTTCATCTTCAATTGTCCCCTGCAGCAGTGGACTCTGCAAAGATACCCTCCTGTATGTTCTGGACAGTTGCCCATAGAGCCATGTAAACATTGTTAAGTGACGAACGAGGCATTTGTCTGACTGCTCTCATCTCTGTCGGTGTCTCTGCAGGCTTCTGCCCACGCTTCTTTCTCTCTTTGCCCGCCTACACAGAGGCATCCCGAAAGGGTGGTTCTCACTTACCTCCTCTTCTCAGTCTAGTTTCCCTGAATTATCGTATCCACTCTCAAACTCTAGGTCTGGCTCCTCTTCTGAGCTCCAAAACTAAAATGGGAAGTTTGTGCCAGACATCTCAACAAAGATGCCGTCCAGCATCCTGAATTTGACATGCTGAGGTTGAATTACCTTTCACCCACTTGCCCCTCCCCCCTGTCTATCTCTCATCCCATTGCCAACCAGTATCTCCCCTTACGTCTCAAATGGGGGCAATGGCAACACATTCAGCTTCCTGGTCACAGAGAATGAGAACCTGGTGGTTGTCTTCAATCCCTCCTTGTCCTGTGTCCACTCCTTTCATACTTTCATCATGTCTCTCACACACACTTCCTGCCCACACTGACATCATCTAACAAAAGCAGCACCCTATGATGAAAACATTATGCGGCCTGGCCTCAAAAGGCCTAGGGTTTGAGTACAATCATTGCCTTGAATTTGCTTTGAGACCTTGTATACACTAACATATTTTTAGTTCAAATCTTTAAACACAGGATAATTCTGAAAGACTATATATATATATATATATATATATATATATATATCCTTAGGAACAGTAGTATTGTATATACTATATGTGTGTGAATACATACACACACATATACACGCAGATGTCTATAGAAACACATGCAAACACACACAAACATGTGTGATATCCATACACATACAAATGAAAGGCATTATTATTATCCAAACTGCCATAATATCTCATCTGATCTTCCACAAAAATTTTCAATTTTAATCTCTCAGTTCTCCAGGCAACCTTTTACCCTGAATGATTATTTTATTAAAACATCATTTGCTTCCTTTTAATGGTCTGCAATTTGTTCTCCTTTGCCAAAAGAATAAAACCAAAACTCTTTCTATAGATTTCAAAGTGCTCCTTTGCCTGACTCCACCTTAGCTTTCTGACCTCATCACCCAGTACATCCTCTCTATCACCTATGTTCTATCAGGGCACAACACTATAATTTCCTTTCCCCAAATATACCCTACATTTATACAGTTCCCTCTAGTCTAGAATTTCCATTTTAGGAAACCTCTCCTCCAAGGTCCAATTCAAATATCACCTTCTCAATAATACCTTCGCTGATCTTCATCAAGATAAGTGGCCCATATTTTTACCTTGTAAACAGAAGGATCTTTATAATTCTCTCTTCAACTAGGTTATAAATTCCTGAAGGACCGAGACTATGGCATATTCGCCTTTGACTCTGTTCCTTGTCAAGTCTAATACACAGTTTATTATGCATTTAATGAACGTGTGTAGAATGGAAATGCACAAATAAGGCTCCTTTAAGTCTTTTAATTTCAAAGAAATCGAAGCGTATAAAAAGACAAAACTATATTATACAGTGAAAATGTATAATCAGTAAATGATTAGGTGTACATGTCTTTTTTTAATGAAAATGGTGAAAAAAATTTAAAAATACATTAAAACTTGAAGCTAAACAAAAATATTGTTTGGTGCTCCCTCTGCTGGCTTTGAATGTTGAACAAGCTAAGAATGTTGAACAATAACACTACAAAGAAGTAAACACAGATTCAGCTTATCTGCTTCCAGTATATACCACCTACAAATAACCAGAGCTGAAATTTTTTATTGAGTTCATTTGGAAATAACCCTATCCACAAAAAAGTTGATCTAAGAAAATTGTTTAAAAAGAGACCAAACCGATCTTCGGATTTGAATGGTAATAAATACTGCCAGAATTCCTGTTCATACCTTTGTTTCTTAACTAAACCACCTACTTTATGTATAAACAATTTTCAAATTTAGCTGAAACTATTGAGAAACAAAGGAGGATGAGAGCTTTTGTTTCCTAATTAATCTATAGTTTTTAAGAACCAATGAGGAGCATAAAAGGTTAAATTCTCCCTGTGTTTTTAAACAGAGTTATTCTGAGTACCCTGAAGGCATTTAATTCCAAAACAGGAAGCCACATAGAGGAACACTTGGTTACACTAATGTTATGCAGATCTTTTGGAACATACTTTTCTAAACAGTTGCTGAAAGAACCTTTTCTATCCTGCATGCTATCACATGAAGTTGGAGAAGGGTCCCACGGATACTGTAGTGCACGTACTGCTCAAATTGCCCTTTATTACTTCTCTATTTTCCTCTACTTTTCTTACTTTAAATGGTCGTCTGCTTGCTCACATAAAGAGTGGTAAGAAAATCAGGATGGGGTCAAGGAATGTTTATTCACATACCACAGTTCAGCTCTTTTGGCATATACGTGCATGTGATCTACAATATGGCTTACGGCAGTCAACTTTTTAAAAAAATGATTTAGAACTGATGTCCCAGAAAGATTAACCTGAAACCAGCAAAGACATCTGTGCTAAAGGCTAGTGTCTTTTCTAATAAATCCATGTTTTCTGTGCTTTTAAGTGTACTATAAAATCTCTTTAATCTAAAACATGTTAAATTAGACCTCACCTTTGTCCTTGAGCAAAGAAAAATAGTACACCATAGGTGAGGGACGCAGCGGTGGATTATTGTCATTGAGCGGCATTAATGCAGGAGCTACCTCCGTTACAACGCGAATCACTTAACATGGTAGGCTCCATTTCCCAACCTTTCAAGTAAGGGTTCAGACTGCTAGTGATCAGCAAGATACTACTTGTGATTCCATGACTAAACAAATGAACTAGATCCTAGGTCCATTTTAAGTTACAAGTATAAGGCAGAAAAAATAAAAGGTGAGTGAATTTTTCATATGCCATTTAATTTCACATACCATTTCAAAGCCATCCATGTTTAAAAATAGCTTTTTCTTAGTTTCTATCCTAGTTTATATTCAGTTATGTTTTAAAGAAAGTAAATAATCACTGAGCAATTAAGGTTTCATGCACATTCTTGATTATCCATAAAAGTAAAATGCAGTAATATTAAAAGCAGCAATATTAAAAGTCTAGTCAGAAGAAGCCAAATAGAAAAAAATAGTCAATATATTTAGATATGCCTATGGTTACATTCAAAGAATTTATGAAAATATTTATTCCATTCATAACATTTAGGCAGTAAGAATTTTGTTGAATTCGGCTATGAGAATGTCAAAATAGTATTTTTAAGATATTCCACAGAGCTTGGAAATTATTTTTCCTTAAGAAATCTCCATATGAACAAGAACAAGGGCTTTAGCCATGACAGTATCCTACTGACAGCATTCTTGTGCTGGGATACACGACGTTTACCCCCACCCTCACTGGGACTGTCGAGATGAGAGACTGGTTGGTGAGTGGGTGCCTTTCTGTTAGGGCCTCAGGACCACAGCAGCCAGGCCCAGAGGAGGAAGCAGAAGGTCAGAGCACAGAAGATATCCCCAGGCTCACTGTGACTCCGTCACCAATGCATGGCAAGCTCTAAAATGCAGAGCTGCTCTCTTTTGAGCAGGGCTGTCAAATCATTAGATTTGTTTTTGGAAATGCAGCTCATGAATACGTCCTCTAATGTTAGAGGGCATCCCTGCAGAAATGTACAATTACATATATGACTGTAGCAAAGAAACCCTTACATCCCAAAAGATTTAACAGCAATTCATCATATGGTGATTCATTTCACTTTAAATTATTGAATGCTCTATTCAGAAATGATACAACAAGGTTTCAGAGCTGTAAATTAGCTGGCAGTTAGACAATATCTTCAAAAGCATTCTGAAGTGTGGAAGAAAAATATTCAGAATATGTGATTCATTTTCATTTAACGTAATATATATCCAATGTTGAATGAACACAGGAAACATATGATGTGGTTTGCTGTAAAATGAAAACAGTAATAACCAATAAAAGTTACGCTTCTTTCATTCCTTATGGTAATCCATTTATCCTATTAGCCAATAGCAGTGCAGTAAACTACTGAACACCTTGTGAATATTTCTGTAGAGAAAATTTCATTTCCAAATGAAATTACTGGTATTTTCTGTAGAGAAAATGTCAAGGAAGGCCATTTATCAGGCTCCAGCTCTGTTGATGTCATTATGTGCAAGTGTGTGACATCAAACACTGATATTATAAAGTGTTCATTATAATAACTCAGTCCTTTCTAGACTCCCTGACGCAGTATGAACTGACAACAATCAACTCATGTTATGTCACATTTATTTCAAAACACCAACATAAATAAATACTAGCTATTTTGAAATAAAAATACATATAAACAAATATAACTTTATATTCTAAATGTTTTTCCTATGGAAAAAAATGACAAAAGATTTTATTGATGATGATTCACTATAATTTCACATAGAACTTCAGTGATAAAACTTAAGTTCTACCTTAGACTCTTGCTTAAAAGTTAATCTAAGAGGGGTGCCTGAGTGGCTCAGTTGGTTAAGTGTCTGACTTCAGCTCAGGTCATGATCTCACAGTCCGTGGGTTTGAGCCCCATGTCAGGCTCTGTGCTGACAGCTCAGAGCCTGGAGCCTGCTTGGGATTCTGTGTCTCCCTCTCTCTCTGGCCCTCCCCTGCTTGCACTCTATCTCTTTCTTAAAAAATAAATACACATTAAAAAAATTTTTTTAAGAACATTATGGTGTTTAAGAAAAAAATATTTTTTTTTTAAGTAGGTTCCAAGCCCAATGTAGGGCTTGAACTGACAACCCTGGGATCAAGAGTTGAATGCTCTACTAACTGAGCCACACAGGCACCCCAAAAACTGTTAGTTTCACATTATAACTCTATTCTACCTATTGCCTATAGCTAACCTCAATATGGCAGCCAAAACAAATACATACAGTAACTGGCCTCTTTACATCATGATTTGGTTTGACTGCAAAATCAAATGTTAAATCAGTTTCCTGAACATTATACAGAAAACCGGCTTACTTGCATTTGATTTTTTATATTGATATTTTATAAATCTACAAAGTTTGATCTAAAACCAATAGAAAATATTTTAGTATTATCTAAAACCATGTTGTTGAACAAAATAAGACATAAACAAAAGAACATGTAGTATATGATATGTAGTATATGTAGTATATGTAGTATATATATATATATATGGTTAGGAAAAAAGAGGCAAGGGCACCTGGCTGGCTCAGTCAGTGGAACATGTGACTCTTGATCTCAGGGTTGTAAGTTTAGGCCCCGTGTTGGGTTAGAGACTCATAAAAATAACATCTTTAGGAAAACAAACAAACAAACAAACAAGGCAAAATGAGTCTAAGTGTAGAAGTCAGATTAGTGTAACCATTAGACAGCAAGTAGTGACTGAAAGTGTCAGGAGAGGGTCCTGTGTTCTGTTTCTTTATCTGGGTATTGGATACATGGGTGTGATCACTCTGTGATAAACACTCATTAAGCTTTAAACAAAACAAACCAAAACCTGTGGGCAGAAACAACTGGGGCATCACTGAAGCTCATGCCAGGCATACATACATACATACATACACTCATACAATGGGATTTAGTACGGATTTCTAAAAGAAAGATGAGTTTTTCAGGAAGGAAGGACAAGGGAGCCAAGCCGAGGAACAAACCACAGATATGTGGTAGAAAAAGACAAGAAAGGGACAGGCACAATGTAAAACTCAATCCCAATCCCCTAAACACTGCATGGGATAGATAAACCGAGAGGTCCATGGGATAAGGGCGAGAACCGTGGACTCAATGGGTGCCCGTTATATTAGGACCTCATTTTAGAATGTAAAGGGAATCATACTTGTTGATCTCTATGTACCAGATACCGTGCTAAAAGCTTTAAGAGAAATTGTTACAATTTACTAGACCAAGGATACAGAAAGAGCTCGGAAGATGTTTATTGAAATTAATTGCTATAATTCTTACATAATAGATATTATTATCTTTGTCTGCAGATAAAGAACTTGAGGCCTGACGGGTTATTTGTGCAAGGTTTAGAAAAACCAAGTGGTGGAAAAGCTCTGTCTTTTTTTCTTGGGGAGGAGTTGGGAAGAAAGAAGGAAAGAGACAAAAGTAATCAATCCCTCCATTTTAATTTAATCTTTCTCCTGCAAAATAAGTCGTGATCTTTAGAAGGCACGGCTCAAGTCAGTTCAACACAGTGCCAATCATATGAGTTAAGGATTTCATCTTAGGATCAAATTAGGATCGCTCAAGTAAAAAGGTTTCACATTGGGTGTGAGATAAGGCCTAGAAGCCAAGAAAGAGGAGGACCAAACAGCTGAGATCCAACAGTTGCTTCCCTGAAGCAGAGCTGAGCTGTACACGGTCGAATGCAAATCAGTAAAGGACATCAGTTACACACTGTGGGGAAGGACGGTCTCCCTAAGAGCTCCCCACAACCCTGTCTTTTTATGCTTTGCACCATATGAACTCCAAGTTGAAGCAAAATGCTTTCCAAAACTATTCACTGTAACTAAAATGAATAGATAGATACAGATATAGATATAAATAATCAAAACCATGCTTTAAAAATGTGTATAGATAGGCGAAATGTGGCCAGTGTTTTTATATTCTGGAAAATTCACTTAAGTCTCTAAAAGAACACAATCTAACAATATTTACTGTAGTCTTGTTAATAATATTTGATTTATCTGTTCGGAATCTTGAAAACAAAGTTTCTTTTTCTCTTTTTTCTTTTTCTTTTCATTTCTTTTCTTTTTACCAGTCAAAGAACTTTATTAACCTTGTCCCAAACTTTATTCCCAGGTTTCTTCAGCTTAAATAGCTGCAAAGAATGAATTGTGTATAAGCAAAAACCAAAAAGAGCTGCAGTGTCCAAGGGGCTTGCGCTTAAAAATATCATATACCTAGATTTTATCACATCCATGAACAAAATTTTTAAAAAGCAGTCATAATATAAAATAGCACCCCCTAGTACCTCCTTCAAGTTTTATCTTCTTCGGAAGTTGACTCTATTCAGTTTGCTTCATTCTTGGAAGATTCATCAAAGTTCTCCACAAGATCGGAAAGGCCATCCTCCTCCTCCTCTCTGGTAGCAGGTGGTGCCCTTCCATCCACAGACTGCGGGCAGAGCTTCCGCCAGCCTCCTTAAACTAGTCAGACCGTCTGCCGAGCTGGTTGAAGATACTCAGTGGCATTTCTGTCTGCTGCTCTGTCTCAGCGGGACCTGTATGGTGAGAGGGTTCGCCGCCAGCGACACCTGCACTAAAGCGGATCCCTGTTCCTTGGATTGTGAACATACTCACTTCTTCAATACCAGAAATATTGTTTGCCCCCAACTTCTTTAAGGAGAACTTTTTTTTTTTTAGATCATCTGCTATAGCCGTTCTGTGAACCACCTTCTTTCAAGTGAGCAGTTCCTCTCCCACCAATGTACACCTGTGCCTGCCTTCGGCCAGTTTCTTCTTGGTTCATGACAGTTTCTCTCATCTTGTTGGAGCAGAAGTGGAACCCTGCACAGGGGACGGAGGCACTCCAGGGGCGGGGAGAGGGGTGTCTCAGGTGGACCAGTTGAGTTTAGGTCCACACACAGGGGGACACAAGAGCATACGAGAGCCAGAGTTTCTTTTGTGTATGACATGTTTCTAATTTGGCAAGCAGTAGATTTTCTCCTTCTGTTTCTAGCAAGTAAGCATCCAGTAACTATTGTGTAACTTCTCAATACTATCTATGTCAGCAAGAATGAGCACAGGCCTAGACATAGTAGTGGAGAATTTTCAGTCTGCTTCCCACAGGCTAATGGTACAGACAGGGTAGTATAGTTTAAAATTAAAAAACTCATAACTTTAATATGTTCGACCTCCTAATTATAGAATTATTAATGCAAATCCAAAGTATCTTAATATGAAAATTCACATAATCCAAATACCAAAGGAAAATAGAAATCTACCACAAAATGACCAATGCTTATACATTTCATGTGTCACAAACCTTAAAATGTATGTGTCCTATAGCTATATTGAATGAAATCTGCTTTGTAATCAATTGGATCAAAACTTCCTGTAGCAAATGAATCAGTAAGAAAATTCATAAGGCATAAAATTTCAAGTCTCAGAAAGATTGCTAGTTGTGTGGAGCCATGTGTCCACAGAATACTATTTCACCAATGCCTTCCATTAAAGAAAATGCTGGCTTCTGAAAAACATGAACACAAGACTTGGGTTGTATTTACTTTAAGGAATATCTGTCATTATTGAGATGTAGTAAGGAAAAATCTAATTTTATCAAAATCTCCTAAGAAAAGTTAACCAGACTAAAACTCAGTATGGCCTATGCACCCATGTATTGAAATAATCTTGGTACATCATATCATAAGGAACTGTGCCTATCCTGTCTCCCCCCAAAATATCTCTGACGGGCAATTTTCTAGTTGCTTTTGATGTTCAACAACAGTTACATCAGTATCTCTAAGAAAAAGCATTTAATTTTGGGGCATATAAAACTATAAGGAAATTCTTCTCTATATTTAATAAAATTTGGCCTTTTTAAGCTTCTACCTACTGGTTTTATTCTGCCTCCGTGGCAGCCAGATGTGGCCAGAAGACTAAGTTGTGGGTAAAAAAATGTCAGTGGAAATGTCTGTGCAAATTCTGAGAAGGTTTCTTAAAAGGGAGAAGGTGTGCCTTTCCTCCACACCACACCCAACCTCTTCTTGCTACCCGGAACAGGGATGTGACTGCAGGACTTCCAGTGACTTACCATGAGATGATCTTGCAGACGGAAGTAATCATTCAGTGAAGATATCAGAGTCATAGTACTCAACAACTTTGTGGAGCTGTTTGTCTAGCCCTGGACCATCCATCCCCAGACTTCATTTACAGAAGAGAATAACCCTATGTGTATGCTTGTAACCCAGAACTTAGGAACTTAATTCCTACCTCACCCACTGAGTCTGCAAATATGTTTTCAATATTTGAAGAGTAACATCACGTTCTACCTACATCCTCTCTATTTAAACTCTAACACTTTCATCTTCATCATCTAGGTTACCCTCTTCTATATAAGCAGCTTTTCAGACTCATTCTTAAAAGTTTCAGAATAGAACTCAACACATACGTAAGATCTGAGTTGACCAGAAGAAAACAAAGGGATTATTAACTTCCTTTGTTGTCTTTACAAGACAGCCTTATGAATTAGTTTCTTCAGCAGTCCTCAAGACTAAAGACTCATACCATGGTTATAGTAGCCAAAAAAAGATCTAGTTTTTAGTTTGTTTTGTTTTCCACTGCAAGTACCCTCAAGCCAGACTTTCCCTACTTTGTATATGTTTAGTAATTTGTTTTTTCTCTTTAATCTAAGTGTAAAACTTCAGATTTCTCCTTATTACATTTCTTCTAATAGTCCATTATTCCCATGCAATGCAAATAAACCTTGAACCCCAATTTTGGAATTCCAACTAATTAACTATCCTTCGCAGCTTCTATCTTCTGCTTAATTAGAAAGCGGTTTGTGTCCCCACCACATCTTTGGCAAGAACCTCACATTATCAAGGTAAAAGAAAGAGCCCTTTGGTGATCCCCTCAAGATTTCTCTGCTAGTGGACAAGCAGCATATGATCAACACAATGTTGGTCTAACCAGCTCTGAGTCCCAAAGATCCATTCCTTCTTTCAAGAACTCAGGCCCAAAGACATGACCATAGGAGGCCACAGGTGCACTCAGGAAGCTTGGAAACTGACCAACGCCTTGAAGAAAGAGACTGGCAGAATGGGCTGACTCACTGTTCTCGCAGGTAAGTGTCAAGAGGGAGAAGCAGTAAAAGATATAGAACTTGTTTTTATAACAAATAAAAGGCAGTCTCGTCCTTTAAAAAGAAAAAAATTTTCTCCTTAAAAAGAAAAAATATCTATGAGTATATTGAGTATAGGGTGGGGGCTTGACTAGTGATTGATTGACAAAGCAGTGTAAATTCCATAACTATCCCATTTGCATAGATATTGATTGCAGTGGGCTTCAAAAGACTGATTATGCAGCTTCTTAGATTTGAAATGAGTGTCTTATACCTTAGCCCTACAGAAAAACCAAGAAGCAAACATTAAAAAACTTAAATATGCACATGTGGAAATGTGTTTATGATTAATGATAATTTATTAAGTGCAATACTGTGCTAAATTAATATATGCAGAATAAGACCGACTTGTGCTGATAGAATTATCTTGTTTATAATTATCGTTATTGACTTGAAAAGAGCTACACCATTTTCTGAACAAGAGGCATAGTCCAACATACATAACGCAAAACATCAGATATTTACTACATTGTCCCTAATCATTAATTTGATGTAGTTTCAGTTGTTGTAAACCAAAGGTTCCTATATCTACAAATGTCATTCCATGTACAGAAAAAGTATATACAGAAATAATACTTAAATCTACACTAATTATTTCTGATTAAGAAACATACATAGTAAACTATAATACTCTATCAATTAATAATTATAGCCCTATCCCATAAATACATTTCATCTTAACTGAAACTACTCAATATACACAATCACTGTTTTTAAAGTAACTAAATATTGGCAACAACTAAAATGCTTTTTAAATTTATTACACCACCATTAAATAGAGGAGAAACTGTATCTACTCTTTTCTTTGGGAAGTTATACTTTTTTTTTTCAATTAAATAACATACAGAGGTTTGGCTGACAAAGCATTTAGATTTTTCTTGTTTTTGTCATATTTTTCCAAAGCGTAATCTAAGAAAATATAAATATAGGTAGGTTGCATTTTGAACAACTCCTCAGATAGCTTTTTATTTTCCTTTTGGTGAGGGAAAGACCTACAAATTAGTAGGGTGTTGTCTAGTTTTTGGTCATGGTTCAGGTCAGTTCAAGTCCCTACTTAAATCTAAATTAAATTAAATTCAATATGTAATGCTGCTTTATTGCTCTTATAAGATTCATCTTTCTGTTTTATTTCAATGTTGTCAACAAGTCTATGTTTTGTGGGTGAGCTGAACAAAGTTCCATGCAATTTGGTCAAGCTGGCTTACTGGGTACCATTTAAAAGAGAACTATCTATTCATTACTTGTTAACTCATATTGTTCTTGCTGCTGACAAGGACTGTTTCAATAAATCTCATTCAATTCTTAAAGGACCTGAAAATTTTTCATTGGTCCCATTAGCTAACAGCTTTGTTTTTAGGTAAGCAAGTATGGAAGTCTAGAAACAATGATCCCTTAATTTGCACAATGTTAAAACTAACATTAGCAAATAATTAAAAAGAAAAGGTAGAGCTTGATAAAAATAAATTAAGTTCACTATTATCATATATTCTATATCTTTAGATATTAAAATAATAAACCTAAGGAGAGACTGTTTCATTCTTCTGTCTCAAAACTAATTAATTAATCTAAGCTAAAAGTATTCAGTGTCTTTACGTGATGAAGTTTTGGGGTGATGGAGGATTCCTGGGGCCCAGAGCTGATGCCCAAGAAAAAATTCTTGAAGATGTCTTTGATGCAAAATGGTGATTTTATTAAAACATGGGGAAAGGACCCATGGGCAGGTCCTTAATTCAGGGATAGAATTAAGTCTCTAAGGAATTTTGGAAGCAAGGTTTCCAGGACCTTGAGGGGCTAACTGTTGCTAGGGAAATGCCACTTACTACCATTTAATAAAACCTCAGTCATGAGACCCTTTAGATGTATATCAGAGGGCCATAATCTTGGAGTAGGACTGCCAGCATACACCTTGGGGCAGTTGAGATGGAGGAAGTAGACTTACAGGATCCTTGAGGTTAGGATAATGTTAAGCCAAGGTTCTCTTTTGCCCTAGCAAAGTGTCATCATTGAGGCAGCAGAGCCCCTAGAGGGAGGTCACTCTGCCAGTTTCAAGGACTTATCAATGAGCTTGTAGGCAGTAAAGGAATTTAATTTTTCATTTGTCTTTGTTTCCACATTACCATGGCAAGCACTTAAACCCCTTTCCTTTGTTCTTGGATAGCCAGGAGTGTTTGAGGAATATCACACATATTCCACCTGGAGGGGAGGGATGGGACGGGACGAGACTGTGTCAGACTGTATTTGCCCTCCAGCCTGTCTCAGCCTCTCATACCTGGACTTAGCTTCTGAGAGCCTGCGCTGAAAGACAACTTTCTTAACCCTTTTGAATGAGACCATCATAACTACAGCAGAATCTTCTGAATGTCACAGTGAGAAACAAAATTTCTTCAGAGCAACAACTGATCCATTTCCATATGGTATCTTTATGGGCTTTTGTTTTGTTTTGTTAAACCAGCTTCAAAATGTCAATTCTCTTCCTTCTAGTTCTCTAGATCCATACACCAATTTTCTCTTAGGTCCACACCACTGTGAACAGGGTATAACAAACAACATCCCAATTTTACCAGATTGCTTTCTTTGGTTTTGTGAGCAATATGAATGATAGTTAAGGGAAAAAATCTCTTAGAGTAGAAATACGCCTGTTATTTTATACCCTGTAAGTCTGACATCGTCAACTACGCACTGCCGAACCGAGCACCAACATCTTCAACTATTAAAATGGAGGTAGTATCATAGGAAATTATTTGAAATGTATTTTTAAATTAAATGAAGAAAATAATTCAAGTTTCTAGTTTGGGTTTAGGTTTTAAACATGGCTATCTTGTTGCTGAGGTAGAAATTCTTGCAGGACGAATCTATTGAAAGTTCTCTTGAGACTTCTTTGGGCAAATATCATGTTGTAATTTAAGATGGTCCTAGATTTTTTAATAAACCTTTTCACCTAATTTAGGCAATTGTAAAAAAAGACTCTCTAAATACCTTGATATTTTACTACTGAGTCATCATAGCTCTGTGACCTTTGATCTTTACTGAGGAATGTTTGGGTTTGGCAAAAAGGTGATTTTAAATTTTAATACTAATACTTGGAGGGATAAAGGTCATTAGCATCCATAACAGCAATAAAAGTGCTTTGTATATACATGGTATTTCTTCCTCAAGAAAGAAAAGAAAATCCCTTAAAAAAATCCTTGTTGACTAGAAATTCTGTTTCACAAAATATACAATAACTTTAAGATATTTTAAATATAACTGGCTATAATTTTGCAGGGGATCTAACTTTGCTTATATGTTATATAAGCAAAATATATTATTGCTTCAAAAAGGATACACAACTACCAAGTAAAAGGAGCTAATTCATCTTTACCTTGAGGTCGCTCATAAGATTTCTTTGTATGTAATTCATAGGTATCTCTTTGTAGGTATATCTCTAGGTATAGTTGAAGACATATGTATAAATAGTATGAACATTAAAGATGGTAGTTATAAGACAGAAGATATTATTTGATCTGATGATTTTACAACAAAAATTGGGGCAGTGGGGTGTGGCAGAGCACAGTATAAAAGGATATGGAATACTAATTGGTTATTTCTTTTGCTAAGGAAGGCCATTAGTCTATGTAATGTGTTCACAGAAACCTTCACTTTAGAATGAAATGCTCAATCACCAGGCCAGCTCACAAGTCTCACTAGGATGCTAACATCAGCTAACAAACTTTGTCATATTTTAGATAGATGAGTCTCATTATGAGCTCTCAAGACTTCAGTAATAAAGCCGGCCTAGTGAGCCCACAACCTACAGACCCCTCCCCTCCATGCCTCAGAACCTGGCACAGGCACTCACCAAGGAAATACAATAATGGAAAGAGCCAAAGGGCTAGAGGCAGCAAAAGAAATTGCAAACCAGTGCTGATACCACAAACTGGAAAAGACTATGAGGTATTAAAACAGCAATATTCCAACAGGGGAAGGGTTCCATTTTGAGCTAACTTTGGATTTAAGTCATCCCACAAAAAACATATCTGAGAGAGAAAATAGGCTACAAGGTTTAAGCTGTTCTAAAATAAATATGAAGTTAGACTTATAACAGCGACCTTTTAAGCTTCTCTACTAATAGCAAAAATGGCCGAGATTGACATCTGCAGAAATTTTAAACCCAAATCATATGACAAAATAGACAAATCTTTGAAATAGATGTGCAAGTGCACCTGCTTTTCTCACAGCAGTGCATAAAAATATCCCAAACCCAGACAGACTGTAGAAATGAAGCTTTAGGAGTCTTTACTGGACTATAAAAATGATCTCCATGTGAATGCTAATGTGCCAGTGTTTTCATTTACAAAGATTAGTAATATCTTTGGTAATAAACCTCGGTTCCTATTGTACAATATAAGTGGAAAGCAACTACATGTAAGGCAAAGGACAGAAGCCTATAGAATGCTTGTCTTTGCAGTTTCAAGAGTTGGTCTGTCATTAGGGTGCATAGGGATAAAGAAATGTAAGAGTTCAAGATCATTAATGTCTGTTACTTTTCCTGCTAAAGGAATACATTTTTAAGAAACACAACAGTCACCTTGTTCTTTAGAAGCCACATTATGTCTAGGAGGAGAACAGTGGTTTAGAAACTGAGAGAAAGCTGAGAGACCCTCATGGGGAAAGGCACCAAATCACTGGCCCAACTTCCTCAGCAGTGATATAAACCTTGGCTCTTTCTGTCTAATGCCATCCCTCCCCAGCCAGGAGAAGCCAAGCAGGAGCCACAGTGGAGCATGACATGCTGGGGGAAAAATACTGGCTGCAAGAATATATACCACTCCTGGTTAAAATAAAATAATCTGCAATTCTTTTCACCAAAGATCATATTTTAGACAAAAATTGAGCGAAAATGAAATCAAAGATGGTTCTCATACAGAGATAATTAGTATCTGCCAATTTTACCATGATAATAATAAACTCATCCCATCATACACAAGTAGATTTGATGCCTGGTAAAAACTTTTTTAGTCCCTTATTTTACTTTAAAAAAATAACTTTAAAAACCAAACTACTCTTTGTTAGATGTTTATTATTACCTGTGTCGTAAATACTGTTAGGTGATATATTTAAAATAATGACTTTAAAAATTACTAGAGTCAAAAATGTTTGGACACCTGTGTGGCTCTGTCAGTTAAGCAGCTAATTCTTGATTCCAGCTCAGGTCATGATCTCACGGTTTGTGAGACTGAGCCTCCCCACCCCTGCCCCCTGCCCCCAGTCCACCTACATCAGGTTCTACACTGACAGCCTGAAACTTGCTTGAGATTCTCTCTCCCTCTCTCTGCCCCTCCTCACCTCTCAAAATAATAAACAAACATTTTTAAAGTTCATTTATTTATTGTTAGAAAGAGAGCACACGAGCAAGAAAGGGGTAGAGAGACAGAGGGAGAGAAAGAATCCCAACGAGGATCTGCACTGTTATCGTGGAGCTTGATACAGGGCTTGATTTCACAAACTGTGAGATCATGACCTGAGCTAACATCAAGAGTTGGATGCTTAACCAACTGAGCCTCTCAGGCGCCCCTCAGTTTCATTTTATAACCTAGTTTCTTAGAACTTTATAAGGCTTCTCTGTGAGAGTTTCCTTTCTGGATTATCTGTCTCTTACTGTAAAAGTTATACATGCTCATTATTTAAAAAATTTTTTTAAATATGAGAAGAGAAACTAGAAAAGAAAAATCAGGGGTGCCTGGGTGGCTCAGTTAAAGTGTGCAACTTTGCCTCAGGTCATGAGCTCACAGTTCTTGGGTTTGAGCCCCGCATCAGACTCTGTGCTGACAACTTGGAGCCGGGAGCCTGCAGCCTGCTTGGGATTCTGTTTCTCTCTCACTATGTCCCTTCCCCACTCATGTTCTGTCTCTCTCTGTTTCACAAAAATGACTAAATATTTTAAAAAAGTTTAAAAACAAAAAATTACCTGTAATTCTACCTTCCAGGTAACTGTACATTCCAGAACTACTGTGTGTGCGCGCGCGTATGTTTCCCATGGTATCATCCATACATACTAGTCTATAATTTGTCTTCCTCATTTAATATGTAGAAGACATCTTTTTGTGTTAATAAATATGTATCGACCTCATTGTTTGCAATAGAATAGTCATATCCTGAATGCATACACATGCCTATATTTAACAACTGAGGAAAATAACTAAAAAATTACAAAAATAATTATTATAGGATTTAAAAATAATAAATAATTGCATATATAAAGATTAACTTGACTAATAACTGATATTCAGGTTGTTTCCAGTTTTTATCAGTAATACTACAATAAATTTTTTTGGTTATAAATTTATGGGCTTATTTGCTAGGATTAATTTCGAGAACTAGAATTGCTAAGAAAAATAACTATTTTAATTTTCACATATATTACCAGATTGCATTCCAGAAAGGCTGTACCTGCTTTGTCACCAACGCATATTGTCATTTGTTTTCTTCCTTGGCAATAGGATAGATGAAAGCGGTATTTTTGTGTCATTTCTATTAGTATCTCTTTGATTATCATTAGAACAGAAAATCTTTTCATATATTTGCTGGTCATTTTAATTTCTTCTTTTGCCAACTGCCCACTAATAAAAGCAAATAAACAAATAAAAATACCTTTTTCATTTCTCTATTGGGATTGTTCATCCCTTTCTTATTGATTTACAAGACCTGCTTATATATTAGAGCTATTAATCCTTAGTAGGGCACAATAATTGCGAATGCTTTTCCCAGTTTGTCATTTGTCTTTCAACTTTGTTTACAGTATGTTCTATAATATTGTTATTTATTTTTAATATAGTAAAATACAAATATCACAAGCCAAGAGGAAGTAACAGAGAAGAGATTTATCTTGCCGTGTGAAACAACTAAAAAACTTAACGAAATATATGAAAGAATGATTTTTTTAAGACATTGGACATCAGGCAACAAAAGACATAGGATCCCTGAGATGTGGGGAAAAAACAAAGTAAGCCCTAAGATTGTTCCAGCATATTGCCCAGAGAGAGTTTTCAGGTCACAGTGCAGGGAGGCATAACCCAGGCAGAGCCCACTAGGCTTCCTGAGTGTAGGAGATGGACCTGAGAATCCAGGGAGGCCACAACTGCTAAGAGCTTACAGGGCAAACAATCCAAGATGAGAGAGCAGCACAGAAAAAAGAAGTCCCTCATATCTTCAGCTGAGTATGGATTAGCTCATCGGTTTGAGGGGAAAACTCGGGTCAAGAAAAAAAACATCCAAAAGAATTAGAGAAAACTGATACATACACAGGGCTGAGAGTAATTTGGGGTCCTACTTACTATCCATAAGTCACGGGGCATTGGATAAAGGCCTCTGAAGAGATTTATCTCATTAATGAGCAAAATTCGCTCTTGACAAAAGGCTGCGCTGGTGCCATTTAACAAAGCCTAACTTTCAAATTTGAAAAGAATCAAACGGTTTCCAGATAACCTAACTGTATCCCAGTACAAGGTTCAAAAATATATTTATATATTTAGAAGAATATATTTAGATATATCTAGAAGAAAACAAAAATAGGGGTGCCTGAGTGCCTCAGTCAGTTAAGCTTCCAACTCTTGGTTCTGGATCAAGTCACAATCTCACGGTTTTGTGTCTGAGTCCCATGTCAGGCTCTGCTGGTAACACAGAGTCTGCTTGGGATTCTCTCTCCCTCTCTCTCTGCCCCTTCTCAAGTTGTAGTGTCCCTGTCTCTCTCAAATAAATAAATAACTCCCCCCCCAAAAGAAAACAAAAATACCCTGTACATACTAGGTAAAATCCACCATCTGCCAACTAATTAAAAAAAAAAAAAAGCATGTAAAAAAAGCAGAAAAATGTAAGTCAAAATGAAGCAAAAAAAAACCAATCAATTGAAAGTAACCCAGAAATGACACCATTGATAGAATTAATAAACGTAGTGTAAGGATGCAGGTCTGATTCAGGTTTCCCCTCTGACCTTGAAGGCCAGCTAACACCATTAACATTTCTGGGGGTGGGCCTAAAGATGGAGGTTAAGACTAGTCACGCCCTACCTGAGGGTCCTAGTCCCACCCTACCTGAGGGTTCTAGGTCCACTCTGTAATTGGTTAAAGTTACTGTCAATGATGTGATGCTATATTGATTGGCCCCTGTACCTGTGTCACCATTTCCTGTAACTCCCCCTTCCCAAACTCATAAAAGGCACTGCCCCGCCATGTTTGGGGCTCGCT
Source organism: Suricata suricatta (assembly GCF_006229205.1). Lineage (NCBI taxonomy): Eukaryota > Metazoa > Chordata > Mammalia > Carnivora > Herpestidae > Suricata > Suricata suricatta. Next base: position 58,458,798 of record NC_043705.1, on the reverse strand, counting down.
CCACGTGGGTCTAGTATGTTGTTGAAGTCTGTGAGCCCGACTTTAGGCTGGCCGGGCCTAAATTCGTAATAAAGCCCTTTGCTTTTGCATGCGTGCTTCAGCCTCCCTGGCAGTCTCTGGTTTTTGGGGGCGATATTAAAATCTGAGTACAACAATAGCGAAAGAATTACTATAAGTATTCCATTATGTTCAAGAAGCCCAGGAGTCAAAATGGGTTTTTTTCTCTGTAAAGGGCAAGAGAGTACATAACTTAGGTTTTGCAGGCCATACAGTCTCTGTAACAGCTACTCAACTCAGCCACTATAATGCAAAACAGCAGCCATAAACAATGTGTTAATGAATGGCTGTGGTTGTGTTCCAATAAAACTTTATTTACAAAACAAATCTTTTTTAAATTTTTTTAATGTTTATTTTTGAGAGAGAGAGACACAGAGTGTGAATAGGGGAGGGTCAGAGAGAGAGGGAGAAACAGAATCTGAAACAGGCTCCAGGCTCTGAGCTGTCAGCACAGAGCCCAATGCAGGGCTTGAACCCACAGAATCGTGAGATCATGACCTGAGCTGAAGTTGGCCGCTTAACTGACTGAGCCACCCAGGTGACCCACAAAACAAATCTTGTGCACCAGATTTGATGTATAGATATCATGTTCGTTCCCTTAAGGTAGAAGAAACATTAAACATGTTTAGTAAATATTAAAAAAAAAAAAAAGACCTTTGCAGCATGAAACTCATAGAAGAAAGCACAGGATTAAAGCTCTTTGACACAGGTTTTGGTAATTATTTTTTGGATATGACACCTAAACATAGACAACAAAATATAAAATAAACAAATAGGACTATATCAAACTACAAAGCTTCTGCACAGCAAAAGAAACCAACAACAAAGTGGAAAAACAACCTACAGAATGGCGAAAAATATTTGCAAACCATATATCCAGTAAGGGGTTAATATCCAAAATATAAAAGGACTCATAAAACAGCCAAATAATTAATAATAATAATAACAACAATAACAACAAATACCACCACCCAATTTAAAAATGGGCAAAAGACCTAAAGAGACATTTCCCCAAAGAAGATACACAAAAGGCAAGATGGTTCAAGAAATGATGCTCAGAATATAGGGCAATGCATATTAAATTTCACCTCATACCTGTTAGAATAGCCATCATCAAATATACAAGTGATAACAAATGCTGGTATTGATGTAACGAAAGAGAACTCTTGCACACTATTGGTGGGACGATAGATTGGTACAGTCACTATAGAAAAAATATAGAGGATACTCAAAAAAATTAAAAATAAAACTATCATATGATCCAGAAATTCCACTGCTGGGAGGGAGTATGTCTAAAGGAAATAAAAACATTGAAACAAAAATTTGAAAACATTTCTGCACCCCCATGTTAACAGCAGCATTATTTGCAATAGCCAGGACATGGAAATAATTTAAGTGTCCATCAATGGATGAATGACTAAAAGTTGTGGATGGAATATTATTTAGCCATTAAAAATGAAATCCTGGGGTGCCTAAGTGGTTCAGTCAGTTAAGTGTCCAACTTTGGGCCAGGTCATGATATCACAGTTTGTGGGTTCAGGCCACATTGGGCTCTGTGCTAACAGAGCGCAGAACCTGGAGCCTGCTTAAAATTTTGTGTCTCCCTCTCTCTCTGCCCCTGCCTTATTCACACTCTGTCTCTCTCTCTTAGAAATCAACATTTTTCTAAAAATGAGGCAATCCTACCATTTATGACAACATGAATAGACTTTGAAAGCATGTTAAGTGAAATAAGCCAAAGACAAATACTGTATGATCTCACAGAAATGTCAGTTTTTTAAAACTTATAGAAAGAGATCAGACTTGTGATTGCCAGAAGTGAAGGGTGAAGGGAGGTAGAACTAGAGGAAGGTGGTCAAGAGGTAAGTAAGTACTGTGGGTGTAATGTACAATATGCTTATGAGAACTAATACTGCTCTATGATATATAAGAAAGTTGTTGAGAGAGTAAATTCTAAGAGTTCACATCAGAAGAAGAATTTCTTTTTCCTTTCTCCTTTCTTTTCTTTTTACTTTATCTATATGAGAAGATGAATGTTAGCTGGACTCATCACGGTAATCATTTCACAATATATGTAAACCAGACTATCATGCTATACACTTTAAACTTACACACATATGTATGTCAATTACATCTTAATAAAACTGGGGATGGGGGAGGAAGGTGGGAAAATCCAAAACAAAATTAGAGAGATGAAAACCACATTTAAGAAAGATCAGACAGTGCAGAAGAAAAGATTGGTAAACTTTAAGACAAAGCAATAAAATTATCCAAAATAAAACACTAAAGAAAGACTAAAGAAAGAAATGAATGGAGCATCAGCGGTCTGGGGCAACTTGAGGCAATTCTATATGTGTGTAATTTAAGCCCCCATGGAAAAGAATGGAGTCAGGGGAGACAAATAAGTATTTATAAAGCTATAAACCCACATGTATAAATAAGAAGCTCAATGAATCTCAATCACAAGAAACATGAAGAAAACTACACCAAGGCACATCATAATCAAACTGCTTAAAGTTACTGATAAATTTATTTCAATTATAAATTAGGGTAGTACAGATAGGGTTGACAAGTTCAAAGAATAAGGTTACCACATAATCCAAACCTATTTAGACCTTAAATTCTAGAAAGCAAGAAGTAAATGTTTGGAGGGTAAGGGATTTATCTAAAATGTAAGCCAAATCTACTTGGTTCCTGTTTTCAGGCAGTGTCTGGATAACAAGTTATATACCGGGGAGATAAACTGGGGTGCCAAAACATTATGCCTCATTATGGCCATATTACTTTGCAATGTGATACCACTACTCAGGAAATGGAGTCTATTTACTTACTCCCTTATATCTGGTTGACCTTGCAACCTGTGACCAATACAATGTGGCAGAAGTGTGACTTACGGAGCTTAGGCCTCAGAGGCCACCTGGGATGGGTTCTGCCCCCTACCTTCTAATTTACTTCCTCAGGATTCAGCCACCATTTGTAAAGAAGCTGGGGCTAGACAACTGAATAAGACACAACAGAGAGGAAGAGACTGCAGCCTCTTAGACCCTTCAGCTCCAACCAACCCACCGGATAAAAACAGTCTCATAATTGAGTCCAGGTGAGACCCTGGAAGAACAATGTAACCAATACAGATCTTAAGAGAGAGGCAATCAGACCATTGTTTTAAGCCACTAAGTTTCAGCATGGTTTGTTACATACCAATAAAGATAAGTAACACTTCTTTTATATATATATATTAGTACCATGTTTAGAAAGTGCTTGCCACTACATATTATAAAAATATAAACCATGGGGAAGAGCACTGGGTGTTGTATGGAAAACAATTTGACAATAAAATATTTTTAAAAATATATAAACCTACAATTTCCCTTTAGTGCTTTTATATGTTAATTTGTACATTTAGCATATGCTGTTTTAGCATATGATGTAAAGTTGATAACCACAATCTTGTTTTTCCAAATAGTTACCTGGCTATCCTAATAACATTTAATAAACCATTCTTTCCCTCCATTGGTTGATGTTACTTTTACCATATACTAAATTTTGAAGATAATTTAATGTAACAACCCAAAATAAAAATGTTCAAACTGATCTTCAAATATAAAAGCTATTTAGCCAAATCTGTAGCATTCATATAAAAAATTCCACTTTTCCATTTTAAGTATGTAGATGCATCTATTATAAACATAATTACTTTTACATTCCAAGAAGAAAATCAGACACACGTGTTTCCAACATTTTTTTATGGAAATAGCCTTATTATTCAGAAAGCTTTTTAGTATTATATTCTCCATAATATGATTTTACTGGTACTAATTCACCCTGGTCTTATAATGTGGTTTTTATAGCTCCCTGACTATGTATTAACCAAATACTGACCTTAAGTCAGTATTAATCCAACTTGAAAATACTTCTTGAAAAGCCTTCACTGCAATCTACAAATAAGAGATATAATTCAAGTCAATTTGTCCACATAACAAAAATATGGGAAAATTAGATCTTATAAAATTTTAGGTAGGACTTTGTCAACATGCAGGTCTCCTAGGAATGTCTTAGTCCACACTAAGATGTGAAATCTATAAGAAGACATTTTATGGAAACTGTTGTATAGCAAGATTAAATCCTATGTCCCTAACAATAAAGCATGCTAACAATATTAAAGGAAAAATCCAATTCCTAACTTCAAGTGAAAAAGTATACATCCAAATGATCACTCCTGAGTTGCATCCCTTTAGCTCTACTGCACTGTCAAATTCTCTCTTAAGTATCATGGAAGACAGTGAATTGAAGGAAAGAAAAAAAAAACGTTTAAAAAGGCATGGGATGCCTGGGTGGCTCAGTTGGTTGAGCATCTGACCCTTGGTTTCAGCTTAGGTCATGATCCCATGGTTCATGGAATCGAGTCCCACGTTGGGCTCAGCCTTGACAGCAAGGAGCCTATTTGGAATTCTCTCTCCTTTCCCTGCTCCTCCACTGTTTGCACTTTCTCTCTTTCTCTCAAAATAAATAAATAAACTTATTTTTAAAGCCTTAAAAAGGCAGTCATAGCAGAAAAGCTGACTTCTAAATGGGGTCCCTAGAAAGAACACCTGCCTATATCCTCCCCCCAAAAATATCTTACATTACTAGGATTGCTCCACTGGATTTGGTCATGTTGCCTGAAATCACATCAATCAGAGATCATTTCAGTCAATATGTTTTCTCTAACTACAATATACAAAAACCTCTAAGATGTTAAGTCCTTATTAAAAGTCATCATATTTGTGTTAATTTATTTTCATTGTAATTTTCAAATAAATTCTGGAAACCACCTGCATTGAAGAAATGTGATTTTCCTAGTTATATTAAAAAGCACCATCATTTATCCCTTTATTAGCTTTAAAATATAAAATCATTTTTAACTAAACTTTTAATCATAAAATGATTATAAACACACATCAGACATACATGGATTGTAAAAAAATAATACAAGTCTGTCCTTTACTCAATTGCCTTCCATTGCTACATCTTGCAAAAATATAATGAAAAATTAACACAAGGGTATGAACACTAAAACAGATATAGATACATTTCCATCACCACAAAGATCCCTTGTGTTGTCCTTCCACAGCCACACTTCTCTCCCTTCTCCATCCGCTCCTTCACTCTGGAGATTGCACGTGGCAATCTGTTCTCCAATCTATAATTCTATCACACTTAAGAATGGTATATAAATTGAATCATACATTACATAACCTTTGGGGACTAGTTTTATCTACTCAGCATAGCTCTCTGGTGATTCATCTGTGTTGTGCATATCAGTACTCTGCTCCTTTTTATTGCTGTAGAGTGTTCCATAGTATGGCTGTATCACACTTATTGTTGCTGTTTTCTAACTATACACCCATCAAAGGGTTGTTTCCAGGTTTCCACTATTACAAATAAAACTGCTATAAAAATATGTGTACAGGGGGCACCTGGGTGGCTCACTTGGCTAAAGTGACTGACTTCGGCTCAGGTCACGATCTTGTGGTTTATGAGTTTGAGCCCCACATCAGGCTCTGTACTGACAGCTCAGAGCCTGGAGCCTGCTTCAGATTCTGTGTCTCTCTCTCTCTGCCCTTTTCTTGCTAACACTCTGTCTCTCTGTCTCTCAAAACTAAACAAACATTAAAATTTTTAAAAAAATATATGTGTACAGGGTGCCTGGGTGGCTCAGTCGGTTGAGCCTCTGACTTCGGCTCAGGTCAGATCTAACGTTTCATGGGTTCGAGCCCCACGTCAGGCTCTAGGCTGACAGCTAGCTCAGAGCCTGGAGCCTGCTTCCAGTTCTGACCCTCCCCCGCTCATGCTCTGTCTCCCTCTGTATCAAAAATAAATAAAAACATTAAAAAAATTTTTTAAATAAATAAAATATATGTGTACAGGTTTTCAGATGAACGTATGTTTTCATTTCTCTAGGATAAATGTCTAGGAGTATAACTGCTGTGGTTAAATGGCAGTTGAATGTTTTACTTTTTTAAGAAACCTCCAAGTTTTTTCCAGAGTGGTTACATCATTTTACATTTCAACCATCAGTCGTAGTGTGAGTGATTCTCTTTCTCTGTATACTTGCCAGCTTTGGTGTTGAAACTGTTTCTGTGTGTGTGTGTGTGTGTGTGTGTGTGTGTGTGTCTATTTTAAATTTTTATTTTATAGGTGTGTACTAATATTTCATTGTGGTTTTAATTTGCATCTTTATATCCTCTCCAATGACACCTCATGTCTTTTGCCTATTTTAAACTGGACTGTTTTGAGAACTCATTATATATTCTCAATAAAGGTCCTTTGCAGGATATGTGGTTTGTAAATAATTTCCCCCACTTTGGTACTTTTCTTTTCACCCTTTTTAAATTTTTTTAACATTTATTCATTTCTGAGAGACAGAGTACAAGCAGAGGAGGGTCAGAGAGAGAGAGACACACACAGAATCCGAAGCAGGCTCCAGGCTCTGAGCTGTCAGCACAGAGCCCAATGCAGGGCTCAAACCCAAGAACCATGAGATCATGGCTTGAGCTGAAGTCAGATGCTTAACCGACGAAGCCACCCAGGCGCCCCTTTTGTCACCCTCTTAATTGGGTCTTCTACACAGCAAAAGTTTCTGAGTTTGAGGAAGTCCAAGTTATCAATTTTTCTTTTCATGGATAATGTTTTTGGTCTCAAGTCAAAGAAATCTTTGCCTAGTCCTACATACTGAAAAAAATCTCTTATTTTCTTCCTAAAAGCTTCATAATTTTATATTGTAGTTTTAAGTCCATGATTTATTTTCAGTTAATTTCTGTATGAGGTGTAAGACGTAGGTCAGGGTTGATTTCCTGCCTCTGGATGTCCAATTGCTCCAGCTAGTTGTTGAAATGGGCTTTCTTAAACTGAATTGTTTTTGTACTTTTATCAAAAATCAACTGAACACATTTTATGTGGGTCTATTTCTGGAGACTCTATTCTATTTCACCCAGAGCATGTGTTTATCCCTCCACTAATACCATACAGTCTTTCCTGTTGTCGCTACTAAGCCTTAAAATCAGGGCGGCTGATTCCTCCCATTCTAGGTCATTTAACTTTTCAAACAATATATAGGACAACACCGACTATATCTACAATAAATCTTGCTGGGATTTTGAGACGAATTGTGTAAATCTGCATACCTAGTTAGGGAAAATTGAAACCATCTCTACGTCAATCTTCCAATTTATGAATACTGTCTATCTCTCCATTTATTTAATTTCCTGTTGTTTATCAGCATTTTATAGTTCTCAGCATAAAAGTTCTATTAGCATTTTATTAAATTTATACCTAAGTGTCTTCCAATCTTTTGGAGCAATTGTAAGTGATGTTTTTAAAGTCATTTCCACATATTCATTGGACGCTTGAACGTCTGACTACGGCTCAGGTTATGATCTCATGGCTTTGAATTTGAGCCCCACATCAGGCTCTATGCTGAAAGCTCAAAGCATGAAGTCTGCTTTGGATTCTGGATCTCCCTCTCTCTCTCCTTCCCTGCCCTGCTGATACGCACTCACACTCTCACTCTCTCTCTCCCTCACTCTCTTTTTCAAAAATATTAAAAAACTTTTCAAATAAATTTCATAAGACTTTGCTACATGTCATGTCATCTGCAAATTGAGACAGTTTTAGTTCTTCCTTTCCAATCTGTATATTTTATTTTCTCTTCTTGCCTTATTGCATTGGCTGGAACTTCTATCAATATTTGTATAAGAATGGTGAGAGGAGTTAATCTAGACTTGTTCCCAAATTGAGGAGAATGCATTCAGCTATTAAATAGAAAACTAACTATACATTTTATCAAGTAAAGGAAGTTTCCTCCTGTTTCTGTTTTTCAGTTTGTATCAGGCACAGGTATTGAACTTTGTCAAATGCTTTTTCAGTATTGATTAATTTGATATCATTTTTCATCTTTAACCAGTTAATATAATGGATTATATTAATTTATTTTTAAAATATACAAACTAGTCTTGCATCTGTAAGATAAACCACATGATGTCATGTTGTATAATCTTTATATTGCTGAATTCTATTTGCTAATATTAAAGATTTTTGCATCTGTATTCAGAAGGGATATAGATCT
>NC_043705.1:58297820-58450537 GCF_006229205.1 Suricata suricatta | reverse complement strand
TCTCTAGGTTCTCTATTCTATTCCATTGGTCTATGTGTCTGTTTTTGTGCCAATACCATACTGTCTTGATGATGACAGCTTTGTAGTAGAGGCTAAGGTCTGGGATTGTGATGCCTCCCGTTTTGGTTTTCTTCTTCAATATAACTTTGGCTATTCGGGGTCTTTTGTGGTTCCATATGAATTTGAGGATAGTTTGTTCTAGCTTTGAGAAGAATGTTGGTGCAATTTTGATGGGGATTACATTGAATGTGTAGATTGCTTTGGGTAGTAAGGACATTTTCACAATGTTTATTCTTCCGATCCATGAGCAGGGCATGTTCTTCCATTTCTTGGTGTCTTCTTCAATCTCTTTCATAAGTTTTCTATAGTTTTCATCATATAGGTCTTTTACATCCTTGGTTAGTTTTCCTCCTAGGTATTTGATAGTTTTTCGTGCAATTGTGATTAGGATCAGTTTCTTGATTTCTCTTTCAGCTGCTTCATTTTTGATGTATAGGAATGCAACTGATTTCTGTACATTGATTTTGTTCTTACATTTTCTAAAGGAGCTTCTGTAGAATTGGCACTAATTCTTCTTCATATATTTGGTCTAATTCTAATTTTTAAATCCCTTTTTCTTACACTTCAGTTCTTTCCCTTATGACCTAGGTAACCTAGACACATAATTCAACAGTAAAATGGAGACAGTAAAATTTATTCTACACAGTTTTTTTTTTTTAGCTAAAGATAGAGGGCTTAGACCAGTATCTGCACATTGTGACAGGTGTAATTATTATTATGATTATGATTAATTCCTATATCTAATCAGTCACCAAGCCCTTCACTGTTTCCTATAAATAGCACCCCCAGATTAAATTTCTAGGATGAGTTAAGAGAGGCATCTAAGGGCACTAAATTTAAGGAGGTACTCATCCTAGGTGAGTATGCCTCTCTTGCCTCACTCTAGTACCAACCCTGTTCTTCTCCATCACTTCTTTCTACTCCTACAATCAGCCTAATTCCCTCCTTTATTCACCCCTAAACTTGGGACACTTAAATAGTCTTCTAATGGTCAATCTAACTGCAATCTCTCCCTGTTCTAACCCAATAAGACATCTCCAAATTGTCTTAAAAATAAAGTTCTCTGTTCAAAAACTGCCAAGAGCGCCTTACTGATTACACAATATAGTTCAAATCCCTTAGGAAGAGACATAGGTATACAATACTGTCTTAAGGTTCACTGGCTGCAAGCAATAGAAACTGATTCTGGAGCTAAACTAAACAAAAAGCAATTTATTGAAAGGATGGGTGATAGCTCCTAGAATTTAAGGAAAAATTTATCTCTGCCTAGGGAAAGACAGGAACCATGTTAGCTCTGGGGATGTAGATGAAAAGATCTAATAGACTCCTCAGGACATCACATTCCGAATGAGTCAACTCCATCCATTTTCCATCCTTGGGCCTCTATTAGGTTAGTCATAAGCTTACCCTAGGCCAGGGGAGGGCAGGACACTTTGATTAACTGTCTTAACAAAACAATTCCCAGTTGGGGAATGCAGGGGAAGATAGCTAAGGGCTAGGTTTGACAGTGAGATTCACCTCTGTATCTTCAACATATAGAACAGTGTCTGAAATATAGTATGAGCTCAGTAAATATTCACCAAATGAATCAGTTGGAAGAAAATAAAAGTACCTAATCAGAGAAGTGAAAAATGAGTGCTGAACAGGGAAAACAACAGATGTCAGTATAAAAGCTCTCTGCAATCTAGTCATACCTAACGTGGATCTCTTCCAATCATTCGGGAATGGATCTCCTAAGTTCCATTAATAATAATTGCTATTATTATACAGCACTTTTCAAGACATTGAGTGATTCTACATACTCAAGTTTACATCATCCTTGGACTTTTCATTGACCCAAAATTTCACCCATTCTTCAGTCTTTAGCTTAGTTTCAATTCTGTTATAAAGACTTCCTAAATAATTTCAGACCATGTTTATCTCTCCCTTCCTTGAAAATGTGTGTCACTACTGTGGGTCGCTATTTGACTCTTCATGTGTTGCTCTTGTCTCAAAAGCTAACATCTATTTGAGTTCTGGGTCTTGTAAAATAGTATCTTATAATTCCCAGTATTTTTTCCCTAATGAGTTGAGTAATACTCTGCACCAGAACATATTCAATATACATTAAAATGAAAGCAGTAGGCAAATATTTTTGAAAGATTTATTTTTCTCATTGCAACTAAAACCTTACTAAGCTACAGATGAATATATAATTTAGCCATAAAATTTTGTTCCCTATAAAATTAGCATGAATTTTAATTTTGGAAGTATACTAATAACATTTTATCACATATATGATGATTATAATGCACTTATTATTGTAGTAATGCAATACTACACATTGTAGTAGCTCCTCCTTCCTCTTTCTCCTCCTCCCCTCCATAATAAGCCATGTCTTCTGAGTATACACAGACCCCCGGGTGGTTTCCTGCCTTTGAAACTGAGAGACCTGAGACTCATTTCTGACTAAGACAAGGTGAAGAAAGTGATGTTGCATGGTCTACAGTTAAGGTTGTAAGACGTCCTTTAGGTGCCATGTGGGTCTCCTGGAATCTGTGTTCTAGGAGAGAAGGCCACCAGCTAAAAGCTCTAACTACTCTAAAACATCCAAGCTAGAGGAAGCCCAAGCTAGCCATGTAGAGAGAAAGAGATGGCTTTCCAGCCTCAACTATTCCAGCCATTTGAATTAAGTTGTCATACGTGTGATCGAAAAGTCCAGTTGAGACTTCAGATGACTCTAGTCTCAGATTGTTACTTAAAATCATTACCTTTTGCAGGGCACGTGGGTGGTTAAGCGTCCCACTCTTGGTTTCGGCTCAGGACATGATCCCACAGTTCCTGATATTGAGCTCCATGTCAGACTTCTCATTGACAGCATGGGGCCTGCTTCGGATTCTAACTCCCTCTCTCCCTGCCCTTCCCCTGCTTGTGCTCATGCATACACTCTGTCTCTCTTTCAAAATAAAGAAATACATTTTAAATAAATAAATAAATAAAGTCACTATATTTTGTAGGTTTTTTAAGGCAGCAACATATAATCAAAATACATACTTAAAACATAATCACTTAGGCACATGCAAAACAGGATTAGAATATACATGTTTTGTATTTCAGTTATATCCCTAAAGCTATTACTGCTTTATTTGTCTATTGTTGTTTTTCATGCTTTTATTTTGTTAATTCTATTGCCACTTTTAATTTTATTCCATTATTTCATATTATAAATTATAATTGGCTTTTAATAACAGTAACATAGTAACATAAAATCTTTTCTCTTTGTAAAGTCCACTCAAATGTTTATTGAAATATGTAGCTTTTAAATAATTTTTAAAGTAGGAATAACATCTTGTTTTTTTCTTTATTCTAAGTAGTACAAAGTAGTTATTCAATAAAAGTTGAGAATTAAATTGACAAGTGATGGGAAATGATCATTTGGTGAAAAATTCATTCAAATAAATGTCTTGTAATGAACCCACCACTGACCCTGTTACATTTTTTTAAATAAAGACGTTTTATGTGACATGCATAGTCACATCTGTTTAAAATTCTTAAGTTTTCATTCTAATAGTACCGACTCTAATTCATTACTTGAAAATGCACATTGTAATTAACCAACAATCAATTCACAAATAAAAATATTGTGACATTTTAAATGCATTTGAAGGCCTAATATGAAATAATTAGAAATAAATACAATAGACCTTTAATATAGCTTTTGAGCAAAGCTAGAAAAACTTTTCTAAAAGCATTTCTTAAACTTTTTATCAAAGTTTTGCAAATATCCATTGTTATTTTATAAGCTTAATCGAGCAATAGTTTCTTAGAAGTTTAGTGAGTACCTACTACAATTCTCTTTTCTATATGTAGCATTAGTAAGTTTGAATTTTCTGCTATAACTGTTTCTATACCTACTTTATAAAATCAGTCTCTAAGAAAGCCTTGATTGTGACTATCTAGGAAAATTATAAATATATCTCTATTTACTAAAACCTCAGTCTTCCATACTTACTGGTTTGCTTTCTATTTCATAAAAGTAAATGGGTTTCTTACCATTTCAGTAGTTTAGTTAAGAATGAAAAATTACTAACAGTTGGATAAAAGGCAGAGAATTTATCTCAATGCATTCACAGTGTACTTTTAAAAGAGAAAAATCTAGATGTCCATCAGCCAGAAAATTTATTATATAAGGGATTTAGAATAAATTAAACATGTTCAAAGACTCTCAAGAGGGTCTTCAAAATGAAGCTGCCCATGAGACATGACGTTAATCAAGTAATTGAAGAAAAAAAAAAACAGGCTGGCTAAGTACTATTTACAGAGCTATTTCTGACTTCAACAAATTGGGAAGATCTAAGAGAATAAATATTTAGGTATTCCTAAATTACACTTCTTATATTTTTACTACCTTCTTTAGAATTTCTCATACAGTCATTTTATTGAATTCTAGGACATATGGATTGCTATAGCCAAGTGGCCTAGGAAGGAAAAAAATATGTTTTAACCTTTTATCTTCATAAGACTTAAGTTCAATGATCAAGACTGTAAGTCCCTCAAAAATCCTGAATGACTGGCTTAGTTCAAAGAGAACCATACAGCATCAAACCAAACCACAAAACAAAGGAAGAAATACCAGGAATTTGAATCAAACTACAAGGGTGAGGTCAGAAATAAATGGAGATTCATACAGGACCATGTATAAGGAAAAGCAGAATGGTGGGCCAATCAAGATGCAAAATTCAGTATGAGGTTAGGAGAAGTAGGTCAGGAATAACAAATTCTGATACCAAAGGGGTAAAGTGAGGCACTGAGGTTTGGAATCACAAGCTGACCAGGCTCCCTGGTAGAACGGAAGTTCTAAATGGTCTCTTCAATACACCAGACTGCACCTGGTATGAGTTCCACCTCAACCTATCTGCAATGCATATGTTAATTCCTGTAAATACCTAGCCCCCAGGGTCCCAACATAGACTTTACATACTTTCCAGAGCCAATATGTAAAGAATTTCCTGCTGGTGTTCCTACAGCAGTGATCACAGCAGACAAATGAATGATTACACCTTTTCATGATCCTTACTTATAACTGCTTATGTAGGAGATGACCAAGTAACTCCAAAGAGGTACAATAATCATTTTATCTTCTAAGATTTCTACTGTCCTCTTCTTTGGATATAAAAATGTATACTAAAACCCTTCACTGGACATTAAAGTAAAAACTAAAATGAGGGAAGCAATCAATCTAAAAAAGTACAGTGGAGAGTGGCTAGACAGAAATATATATCCTTTGAATAATATAAATCATAAATAAAACCTCAGTATTAAAGACCTTCGACCAACTGAGATGCATGGAAAGATTATGATGGAAGAAAAATGATTGTATTATACTCAAGTTAGAAAGTCAGTATTCTTCCATTCATAAAAACTATGATTCCAATGTACCAAGACCTCACTCCCTAATAATCATTGATCAAAGGAGAGAGATTTCACTGCTTACTTGCATTGCAGTCAGTGAAAGATCAGAACCTATAAGAACCTGCCAACAAAATACTCCAGACAAGTGCAAAAATCTATGAAGTGTAAGGAGTATAGGCCCCACACTATAAAGAAAAGAAAATCTTACAGCTTTTTCTAAAGCATCAATCAAATCAGAACGAAGTGCCACAGAGAAGATTTTGCTTTATGAAGTGCTGGCTTCCGTCAAGGTCATTCATGACCGTGATGCAAAGATGTCTGCAATACTGTGCTTTCAGTCTCCGCAACAGAGGAGTGCCTAGGGTCCTTACTTAATGAGTTTGCTAGCAGGGCTTCATCTTAATAGAGGCAGTTGAGTTCTAAAAAAATTTTTTTTAATCTCAGCTCAGTGCAGTCTCTCTCACAGCTACAAAAAAAAATAATAAACAATACTCTTATTATAAAATAATGAATACAGAGTTAAAATAAATGCGACATCCAAAGGGTCACTAAATATTGTCATTACAAACTTCTGTTTCTCCCATGGTGCTCTCTCATTATTCATCATTGTGCTCACGATCTACAAAATTACCTTTTAACATTAAACTTCATATTTGTTGCTCTCCTTTCTCCTGAAGACACCATTTATTTACTAAACCTCAAATCTTTGAAAGATAATCCAAGTTGCAAAGGATATAAAAAGCCTAAACCAATAGAGTGTAAAGTAAGATTAGAATTAGGGAACAGATAAATCTGAACATGTGTGGACTTAGCATACAATTTTTTTTTAACTATCAGAATGTACTTGTACTCCACATTAAAAAGGAAGGAGGGCACCTGAGCGGTTCAGTCTGTTAAGTGACCAATTCTTGATTTCGGCTCAGGTCATGACCTCACAGTTGCTGGGCTCAAGCCCCAAGTCCCATTCTGCGCTGAAGGTGCAGAGCCTGCCTGGGATTCTCTCTCTCTCCCTCTCTCTCTCTCTCTGCCCCTCTCCTGCTCACACATGTGCAAATGTGTACTCTCTCTCAAAACAAATTAACTTAAAAAAAAAAAAAAAAGGAAAGAGACCAGTGAGTACTTCCCATGCACTTAATATATTATTCTATTCCTATCTTATTAGGGGGAGCCAATTTGGCCTATTATTCTATCAATGTGTTTTACTTGATAATGCCTTGCAGTGTTAGAGTCATCACTGACGACCACCCATAGATTTACAAAGGCCTCAGGTTATACTTAAGTAATTCCATGGCAAACCCGCTTCTCTGAGAATATTATTATAATCAGAAGCCTTCAAAAGGATCACCGCATTTTGCTTTTCCTCTGAGGTCCTATCAAACTCAGCATACAAGAACTAAATGGCCATGAAAACCAGGTAAATTCCAGACAGGTTATCAATGAGAACCCTATCCAGGGTCATAGGAGGAACAAAAATTGTAGCTGTCTTTTTAAGTCTATGTCTATAAAAATAATCCAAGTAACAGTGCTGAAAAGAATTTTACAATTTAAAAGGGCCATAAAAACTAATACTACTCAGTGCAACAAATAGTAATTATCAATGCTAACAATGAAGAAAACCTAGAAAAATTAACACAGACCATTAAAGGCCAGCAAAACTATTTTTGTTTTCCAAACTCTCCTAAGAAGTGTGTCACTACCTCCTTGGAGTGCTTTTTTTTTTTTTCTTTTGGTACCCTTTAACACAATGCCTGGTGCTCAATGACTATTCAAAAAACTATTTGCTGAACAAAGCAGTGAGTGAAAAAAAATTAAATTAAGTAAACTGCAAGGTACTAACTCCCTGAGGTTAGTCAAGTACCATTTAGTATGCAGAAATAATCTTTCACAAATTACTTAGATAATCAAAGACATTTTTGTTTTGAAAAAAAGTATTCCACTGAAAAAATTTTAATTCTTTAACTCCAAAGTTACTTCTATTACACTAACAATAAACTAACATAAAGCGATGTCTGTAACTAAACATTCTTTATTAAAATAATTATAGATTAACAAATCCTAAATCTACTAAATTTAATATATAATAGAGAATAAAACCTTCCAAATGCAGAGTAATTACAAGCTAAATAACTTCTAATAACCTGAACCATGCTGAAAACATGTAACTCTATTATTTGACCTGGTTGTTGGATATCCACTCCCAATGTCCTTTAATTTCTCTCACCTGCAATGTTTTCAGGGACTGAAAAAACCCTGATCCAACCTCTCTATGTTCTCCCATGCAAGTTCTTTATATCTTGCCCTCATGGTATTTCCAACTGTCTGCTTTAAACAAAGAGTCCTTGCTGGCATTGGCTTGTTGCTAGTCAGTATTTAGCTCTGTCTTTCTGTAGCTCAGAGAGAGCAACCATCTGCTTCCCACAGCTTTTCATTCCTATGATAGCTTTCTGCTCTTTCCTCTTCCAACTCAGAAACAGAAAGCAAGAGATCAAACAAAGCATCTTAGGTCCACAACAAGATGCAGAACACCCAGGAGAGTTTCCTCCCAATCAGGAAAATGCTTCCTTAGCAACCAAGTTTCTAAGGCCAATTAACCTCCTTTCTCTATCAATATTCAATTTACATTAAAGCCCGTTTTGGTTAAGCCCTTCAGTTTTACAATAAGATTTCTGGCCGAGAAAAAGGTGTTTCTGTCTTAAAGGAGCCGGGCCTTTTCTTCTGCATGCCTGTAAGGGTGATCTGAACATAACACAAGTATTAGGGGATTTCTTAATTTGATAGAAGCATCCAAAAACAGAAATGCCACAGAAATTAAGTACAATCAACCAACATATGCCTAATGTGAGACTGAGACATTTCAGAGCAAGCAGAGACTGGATGTCATGGAATATAAGACATACAGTAAAGACGCTTATCGCTGCCATTGCTTCATACTTGCCTTGGCTGATATATACCCCTTCCCATGACCAACAAAGCCCAGGTTACCACTACATAATCACAATATCAGTACAACTGCAGAAAAAAGATGCATGGATGAAAGGAGTACAGACAGTATAGAGACCAAGAAATTTCCTTTCAGGCAAGAAAGTTAGAAATTGGAACTAGTGAGGAAATAGCACTTCAAAGTCATGAACTATTTCAGAATTGGTAAAAACTATATAACACAATTAAACAAAAGGAGGTGGTTTCAGAATAATGTACAATTGCACAGTGAAAATTCTCCCCTCTCCAAGATTTCACACAGTGAGATGGAGGTTAAATTTTTTTAGTCTCACAATTACATTATTATACTGTATCCAGTTAAGATAAAGAAAATTTGACAAATATTATACAATAGGTAATTAGTTGTCTTCTGATGTTCATTTTTTAGGTCTTGATGAAGCAAAATCTTTTGTTGAATAATTTTACAGTTTCTTTAAATTATACATATAATGCAATATAGAACAACTTGTATACAGCAATTTATGATGGGTTTCGTTAGAAATCATCCTTTGGCCTTTTGGTAGCAGCTCTCCAATATCAACATGCGATACCACTGTATTTCAAAATAATCCTTGCTGCTAACAGTCACAACACAACACAGAATTTCAGAACCAGTTTTGTTTTCCAGTGTTGTCAATTAATCTTGTAGGACTCTATCCACTCACACACATTTACTCTGAAACAGTAAAGCTGCCTTAAGTTGCACTAATATAAATTAACATTTGTTAATCCTTGCACCCATTATCCTATTTGACCCTTATGAGCACCCATTGGGGCAGGGACTGTTAACAGCACCCTTCGACTTTTGATATGTTTGATGTTGAGAAAGAGCGGCAGAAAGGAATATGAACTTTATGAGGCACTGACCACAATACGTGTTTTACTTTCCCAGCACTGGCCATGTGTTTCTTCCATGATATCATTTAATGCACACGTCAACCCCACTTATGCTCAGCCCCTGATTCCCCACCTCCTGACTCCCTTAAGCATTAGGGGCCCAGGTTTACAGATGAGGGATTTGAGGCTCAAAAACGTTTAGTAACATGTTCAAAGTACACAGCTAAAATAAGGGAAGGTTGGGATTTAAAACCAAATTTGCCCAACTCCAAAGCCCTTGCTCTTTCAACCATGCCACACCACCTGCTACCCAAAGCCCACAGCAGCCTCATTACACTACTCTCAGAATCCTTTTACTAGCATCAGCAATCACCAAAAATCTAGGTACTATTTTCCAAATGAGAGTCATAAGCCATTAGCAGGTTCAGAAACTAAGGGGTGGGCCTCAACAGCAGAATAATTAGTAAAGCAGGCTACATTTTAAATATTGTTTCATAAACCTTGGTTTCAGGTATGTGTATATGCAATGGAATGGGTCCTGCTGTAAAATGCATTTCTTATTGTGGGTTTATATCGAAAAGTTGGAAAGCCACTGGTCTCAGAAGATGAGCTCACATAGACACAGGACATGGAGAGACTTACCAAGAGACTGGAAACTATTCAATGCTCAGTTCTGTTCACTTAAATAACATCAGGAAACACAAGACAGGAAGCCCCTTCTCAGACAAGGCAGAAAAAGGATTACCTAGAATCAGCATAGGAGGAGGATGCTGATTGCATAATTACACACCTCCTTCACAGCAGCTCCAGTCCATCAAGTAGATAGTATGGTTTATTTTTTACAGCACTAATTATGTAATTATCCATAACATTAAATCAGTTCCACCTGATTCAGTCTAGCACAGGTTTCCTGAAACATTCATTTGTTTATTATTTTTAAAAAGAACACTAAACTACCAATCATCTGTAAAAGTTCCAGTATGGAAGCTGTATAAGCTTTTTTTGAAGAAGATCTTCTGTCAAATATGACATTTTTGGTCTTTTTGGAAAAATTGAAATTTCTTGTTAATATACTTTGGAGCTTCTATAAACAATAGATTTCAGACAAGTACTTTTTTTTTGCTTTGTTATTTCACAAAATACCTATAATAGAGCAAAAATGCCACACTGGATATTTTCACACACAAAAAGCCTTTCTATAGAATAAAACTTTCTATTGGTTGTCCTTTGTAATAGTTTTTCTGGTAGACCCTTCATTCAAAATGATTCCCTGAGAAAGAGCTGCAAGGTAAGTTTAAGCTATGAAACCTATATTCAAGGATTTGAGCAGTTGATTAGGGGGATAACTAACTAGAGACTACAGCTTCCACTAAGCTGCTTCCTATCACCTCTGAACAAAGATATAAATAACCCCCAGCTACCAAACAGTATCAACAACAGCTGTAGAAAATCCAGAAAGACGCACCAGATACCCTCAAACAAATGACAGAATAAAACAAGGAACACAGACAAGGACCAGAGCTAGGAGAAAACATTAAAATTATACACCTCGTCTGATTGTCCTACCCACATATTCACACTACCTTTTGATGGTTAATTTCAACACCTTGTGTCACCAAATGAATATGATTTGAAAAAACATTTGGGGAAGTTAGTATCATACTTCAAAAATGTCCAGCATGTGCCACAGCCTCTTTGCTAAAGTATTAAGAGTCAGTGTAGAAACAAATATTGGTCAATGGGTTCATAAGGCACCCAGAGGGACAGAGGAACAGATGGAATCCCAGCTCTCAAGTTTCTTGTTGCCAGATTCCAGCCATGTGTTTTTAAGTCAGTCTGACTTGTCAAAATGCCTGCTGTCAAACTGAAAAACGACAGGCACTTCAGCTTTACTCGGGGTAATTGCCCAAGATCCTCTGATTAGTTCTGTAGTCATGACTCTTGACTTGGCTTCTCATTTTCAGCCCTACCCGTGCCCTCTGGATTCATCTCTGTTTGCATGAGTTGACCTCTAACACTCCCAAAGGACTCTGACTTGGGGAAGATTATTAGCCACAAAATAATGGTGATAATAAACTGTTTGAAAGAGAGAATAAAAAGAATCCTTTGTCACAGGTGTCAAAGAGTCAAACAGGAGAGAGAATTTATGAAGAAAGGTCTTAGTCAAGAGTGTCAAATGTTGCAGTGTGGTCAAGGAAGATGAGAACACTAGATGTGTTGATTACAAGGTAACTAGTAACCTGGAAGAAATCAACTTCTATAGCTTAAGTTTGATAGAAGTCAACAGAAAGAGTTTAAGTTCAACTGAGTCACAAGAGTAAAGGTATTATAGATTACTTATTCAAGAAATCAGGTAATGAAAGAGAGAGGTGAGACAGGATCATAGAACAGGACTGAGAACTGGCAACATAAGTGTGGTGTAAAGGTATGGGATCATGGAACTTAGGTGTCATGGGCATTACTGAGAGAGCAAGGTCAAGACTAAGTAAGAAAGCAAGAGAAATAAAAAAGGGACTGATATGATTGAGGGTCTTGAGACAGAAAGAGTGTTCTAGAGCGCATTCAGAGGGAGGAAAGAATAAATATAGTTGAAAATAAGGTTATAAACAGGAGAATTCCATAGTTTGATGTCATCATTATATTTTCCTCATTTGTTTTACATCTAACAAACTGAAAGTGATGCTGAGGGTGAACTACTTATTTCATAAACAATTACTGGAAAGAAAGCTTTAATAATATCAATTCAGATTAGTCAATGGTCATTTTAACTCTCTCATCCAAGAGTCTTTCAGATTACAACTACTTTTCTTTTCCTTCAAAATACACCAGGGATGAGCAATGAGAGAATAGAGAACACGGTTAATCAGCTAGGCTGCTGTACCCTCTGACGCACCAGCCAAAGAAGGCATTCTTTCAGGCACCCATCTAAATGTTCTTTATGTAGCATTGCCAGTTTGATAGCCTTCCTACTCTTTCCAATCCATTCTAAACTATTGCTGAGACAAACCTGTACTCTGATTCCTAAGGCTCCTTTGAGGTCAGCTAGAACTAAGTATAACTTCTCAATGCCTATCACAAATACAAAAGACTAACAATGTGCTAAGAGCAAAGAATACCTTAAAATAGCAAATTTGCAAGCACAATATGAAAAATATCATTGAAGTTCCAATGTCCCATTTATGCAATCAAAAGTAATACTGTTAAAAACACTTTGATGCCTTATTCTTAGTTTTTTCCCTTAGCTTTTCACTGTGAAAAACTTTAACACAATCCAATACTTCATTTTTTTTTCCAGAGTCTAATACCTTAGGCACATAAATCCAGAAATAAACTTTAACAAATATTCCCCAATACCTTGTAAGTTAATAATGATAAAATATCTATTCTAACATTGCTGACTTTTAGTTAAGTTAGCAGTATGTTATGAGATGTGAAATTCTAGATAGTTCAATACACAAAAATTTAAATACAGGCTATATTAGTTTCCAGTATTTATATGCCAGGAACTGGGCTAAATGCTGAGGACAAGGTGGTGATCAGAGTATCTAACCAGATCAGTGCTCAGACTTCTGCAGCAAGGTTTAGAACCACTAACCCAGTTTGAAAATGTTTTGTTCTCTCCCTGAAAAAAATCCATCTGTATTTTTAATAATACACTTTAGGTACCAGTGGAAGAAATATGGGGAGCTATAGAGTCCTATTGTGTAAGTAGCCATCTACAGGTATAACTGTCCTTAGTTCTGAGCAATGGTTCCACAGTAAAATAATATTCTGTACAATAATTAATCTTTATCTGACAATTAAAAAGAACCCCAACAAGTAACTAATTTCATTTAAGCTACCAAGAAAACAACCCTCTAAACATCTAGAAGATTAGAGTTTACCATGAGATCACACATTTCCACTGTAACATTCAATTACTTTAGAGTATACGACAACATTGTTTTTGAGCCCTGAATAGAAAATAATGCTAATTGATATTTCTTTTACTCCAAAAAAGCAATGTACCCTATTCCCTTTCATACATCGACTTTCCACTGGCTTAAAAAAAAATTCTGTGGCACGTGAGTGGCTCAGTTCATTGAGCCTCCAACTTAAAACAAATTTTAATGTTTATTTATTTTTGAAAGAGAGAGATAGAGTTTGAGGGGGGAAGGGGCAAAGAGAGAAGAAGACATAGAATTCAAAGCAGGCTCCAGGCTCCGAGCTGTCAGCACGGAGCCTGATGCCAGGCTCAAATTCATGAATTGTGAGATCATGACCTGAGCCAAAGTTGGGACTTCAACTCCCTGCACCAAAGTCCAGGCGCCCCGAATGTCTGACTTGATTTCATTTCAGGTCATGATCTCAAGGTTGTGGGACCAAGCCCCAGAGCCTGCTTAAGATTCTCTCTCCTCCTCCCTCTGCCCCTCCCCCTGCTTGCACTCATGCACACCCTCTCTTGTTCAAAAAATAAAGTAAAAATTTTAAAAAATCAAAGGGGGAGAAAGAATTACAAAATAATGGTTTCACTTTCATTTATTATAGATTTGATTGTAAAATTAAGATATGCTGCTCAGAAATTCTCCATGAAAAAAAAACCCAAATAAAGTTCGAAACCCTCAGTCAATCCATTAAGTATATTTTTTAAAGTTATCTCATGGAAAGCATCTCAAATTCATTATAAGAAACAGGAGGAACATATAATTAGAACAACTAAAGTAATATATTGTGTCCTTCCTCAGAAAGAACGGGTTCCTGTTAGACCTTTACAGCTTGACATTCCATATTATATAACATATATAACATTATATAACATTCCACATTAAAAGCTTGTCAGATTTTTATACAGAAATATCAGTTCAGGGGCACCTGGGTGGCTCAGTCGGTTAAGTGCCTGACTTTAGCTCAGGTCATGATCTCATAGTTTGTGAGTTCGAGCCCCACGTCAGGCTTGCTGCTGTCAGCTGGGAGCTTGGGGCCTGCTTCGGATTCGGTGACCCACTCTCTCTCTGTCCATCTCCCAACCCTGCTTGTACTCTGTCTCCCTCTCTCTCTCTCTTAAAAATAAAAAAAAACATTAAAAATTTTCAAAAAAGAAATATCAGTTCAATATTCTCTCAAGTACACATCTATGGCTAGAAATAAGTACTTTTGATTTTTTAAAAACCTTCAATATTAGAGCTATACATAACTTGTATGATTTAACTGATTAACTTGTTAATTAGTAAGTTAACTGATTTAACTTGTTGCTGAGATATAATACAATGGTTATGCCAGTTGCCTTTATAAAAGCTTTTTTACTATCTACCTGAATTGACTCAACTTTATTTTTCTCAAAAAAAAAATAGGCTCTCTTTGCTCTGCCAAGGAGAAAAGAGTACAGAGGATTTCAAGCATAGAACTTATCTTCAGAAGATATTTAGGGGAGCACCAGTGTGGCTCAATTAGATGAGCATCTGACTTCAGCTCAGGTCATCATCTCACAGTTCATGGGTTCGAGCCCCATATCGGGCTCACTGCTGTCAGTGCTTAAGATCCTGCCTCCCTCTCTCTCTGTTCCTCCCCCACTCACGCTCCGTGTCTCTCTCTCTCTCAAAAATAAACCAATGTTTCTTATTTAATACATTCCGTCAAGGACAGAAATTACATGCTGTTTTTTTCCCCATAGGAAGTGTGTCTTGGGTTTTTCCCTTATTATTTTCTTTACTTTTTTTTTTTCCTCTTCTTTTTTTGGTGGTGGGGGTGGTTATGTTTAAATGAAGTTGCTTTTACAGCACCAAAGACTTAATCATCCATTTCCTATATAAAAGGTAGCTACTTTTTTGCATGGACCTCAAGTATATTGTAGTATAGAGGTGGAATTTAAGGAAAGGTATTAAGCAGGCTATGTCGTAGCTTATGGGCAAGTAATAAATTGTATCATGTATCTTGAATGTATCATAGATAAGCTGCTATATAACGATTGCCACTTCAGAGAGCTGTGAAATTTGATGATTAACTAGTTGTTACAGAACCTTCTAATTTCTGTATAAGTCTAATTATATGAAATAGAAGTTGGTGTTTTGATTTTTTACTTTGCTTTTTTGTTTGGAGTATCATTGTAACTACTGTATTGTAAATGATGGAAAATAATTGCATATGTTAAAAAAATAAATTGTGTTATATTAAAAAAAAAGCACTCTGAATTTTGCAAAGTAATATTCATTCAGGTATATAGGACCTAGAGAAGAAGGAAGATTCAGAAGTGAAACATCTTCCTGTATGACTTCCTGGCTTCACAAAAGAATACTAAGTTGCTTTAACACCACTAAGATTTCATTAGATCAAACAGTTCTAGTGCCACATCTTTATACGCAGTTTCTGATGAGTTTTAAGAATAAGTTAACAAATACTTCCAAACACTTCTGTCACAGAGAAGAGAAATATAAATTTATAATAAATATTATATCTAGTGCAATAAACCACAGTTTTATTATAGCTGCAAATCCTAATCAGACCTGATTGGTTTTGAGCATATCCTATACTCTCTACTCTCAAATACCACATCACTCTATGGTATATTTATACTCTAAATAAAATAAAAATTTGCCTTGTCTTTTAACTTTATCAAAATAGTTCAAGAAAAACACAAGAGTACAATTGGATCTGCTGTATTAATAGTTTTTTCTTTAACAACCCATTTATCAACATTAGATTCAACATATCAATAAATAAATACTGACTGACTACTATACATGTGTCCATTTGTATCAATGCACATTAAATATAAAAGACTTTCTGGTATTTTAACATTGCTTTAATAATTACATTTTCAAATACTAGGGGTTATCATGCTTATTACTCATTATTTACATTTACCAACATGTCTATACTTTAGGGTAAAAATAGCAGTTGCCTTACAAAGAAATTGTTAACCCTGAGAGCTGTTGCTTGTCACTTATGCCGCTATTAAACACACACACCCACACATACACACACTATTATGACATAGGAGTCTATTTTGGACACACAAAATAGAACTCATCCTAGAAGCCACTTAATAAAATGCT
Source organism: Suricata suricatta (assembly GCF_006229205.1). NCBI lineage: Eukaryota > Metazoa > Chordata > Mammalia > Carnivora > Herpestidae > Suricata > Suricata suricatta. The sequence goes on along the minus strand of NC_043705.1, from coordinate 58,434,239 downwards.
TAGGGCAAATGAGTATATTTGAAGACCTGGCTACCAGAAGATCATCATTCTCTTGAATATGTTCTTTTGGCAATTGAGATCATCTCCAGTTACTGGTTCTTGGCTTTATGCTTCGGGGAATTTATGATAGGTTGTTTTCATTGAGGTCTCCCTATAATATTCTACCTGCCCTGGACTAAGAAAAGTCCCAGTTAGTGAACTACAAGGCCCTAGGACAAAGATCCTTTCTCTGGTAGCATGCTATTGCTATCTTTATGACTCTATCATTTTCATAGTTTAAAAAAATGTAATCTGAAGGTATAACCTGAGGCTCTAAAGTAATGAAGATGGTAAATGAATAAATAAAATATGCTCCACACCCCTCTCTGACACCTTTTCAAGAAGAAGAAATGGAACTTTAGCAACCTAACTTCAGACCAAAAAACCCAAACTTTAGTAATATAAAAAATAACTGACCGGGGCGCCTGGGTGGCTCAGTCGGTTAAGCATCCGGCTTCGGCTCAGGTCAGATCTCACGTTCATGGGTTCGAGCCCTGCGTCGGGCTCTGTGCTGACAGCTAGCTCAGAGCCTGGAGCTGCTTCTGGTTCTGTGTTTCCTTCTCTCTCTGCCCCTCCCCCTCTCATGCTCTGTCTCTCTCTCTATCAAAAATAAATAAAACATTAAAAAAAAATTTTTTTAATAAAAAATAAAAATAACTGACCAACTTAAAATAAATATGAATAGATATTTGAACTGAATTAATCAAAGGGCAAAATCTGGGCATCTCTCATCTATGAAAATGATTCAGAATTTCATAAATGAAGAACTTAGAGATAAAATGAAAATATAAAACCATGTCAGCCAGAAAACCAGTTCTATAGGAAAGATTTTCTCAGATAGTCTTCTAAGCATTCACTGAACTTTTTTCATTGAGAGAGAGAGAGAGTGTACATGCACACAAGTAGGAAAGGGGCAGGGGAGAGAGAGAGAATCTCAAGCAGGCCCCATGCTCAGTGCAAAGCCTGACATGGGGCTCAATTCCACAACCCTAGGATCATGACCTGAGCTGAAGTCAAGAGTTGGATGCTCAACCAACTGAGCCACCCAGGTGCCCCACAACAATAGATGTCTTATCTACTAGGATTAACCTATAAGAATTCCTATTCCTCAAAGCCAACATGAATCAACACCCCAATATATTTCAGAGAATTGTGTATATCCTCTCATTCTCTTAACTACCATTTTGAATTACATTTTTAAAATTTCAAAGAAGGTATAGATTATGATTTTCTCAAATTACTTCACTTATATATTCCATTATATTTCACTTTGATTTTTAAAATCCTATGATTATCTACATACCATTGGAGATAATTTTGTAGTCATAAAAATCATGAACCCAGCTATCTTTCTATAATCAAGAATGCTGGTTCTGGTTAGGGCAAGAAAGTGAGTAGATTCCCCACATCATAGAGGACCAAAATAATTACAAAACAAAACAAAACTGAAGCAACTACTAGCAAAAGCATTCCTTTAAACACTTGTAGATTGGAAATGTACAGATATGGAACTTTTGGGCTTTAAAATCTAAAGAGAACTCAGTAGTCCCCTAGTTTAGTCTTCTCCACAATGCAGGACTTTTCTATAATAACAGAGGCTAGGTTACTTGCTGGTGGCCTGAGGACCTTTTAGAGCCCATAGATGTAGTCTGTGTGACCTGCACAATTTTTGTTTTGTTTTGTTTTAATTAAGCCAACATACAAAAATCCAGATCTTTGCCTTGTCTTGAAAATCCACATGGAACTGTATGTCTGCTGCCCCTGTTGGATGAGTCATGCCATCTCCACTTCTCCATGACCCATGGAGAAGTGGTCCCACCACTTCCCATCCACCCATGTCACTCATTCATCATGGGCCTGGTGCTTTAAGCATCTGAACATTTCAGTCAGGACCACTCACCGTTCCAGACAGAAGTTATCCACTCTGTTTCTGAACATCTCCATGAAAGGGGACAGAGCATACAACTCTGCAAGTTGACCGATTTCACTGTAAACAGTACTAAACATTAGAGAGAACTGACTAGAATAATTTGCAAACACGAGTTAGCTCTATCCTCAGAAGCAGGGTAAATTGTCTCTCTGTCTCTTCCACAGAAAAGGCTTCTAGGTATTTGAACACAACTAACTTTCCTGGGCCTTCCTTTGCAGTTTAATGGCTCTGGAGCCCCAAATATGCCTCATGGCAATGTTTGCAAGCTCACCTATGGCCCTTGAGATGCTTCTGCATGTATGGATTCTATTTATGATTTATTTTTTAACTCTTACTGTGTATTCTTTTATTATATATTTTATTTATCAGTGTGCTTCACATATAATAGTTCCTTGATCTAGATCAATGGTTCTCAAACTTGTTGGTCTCTTTTGGGACTTGTTGGTCCCTTTTCATGTTTAAAATTCATTGGCAATTTCACTGAGTTTTTAAGAAAGTTGTATCTATTTGGCATTCACTGTTAGCAATTAACACTAAATTTTTAAAATACATGTATTATTAATTCACTTCAAATACATGTTAACATGATGGCATATTTCTATGAAAAATAAACACATTTTCCAAAACAATACCATCTCTCCCCTTTCTTCTAAATGCAGAACTTACATATATACATTTCGCTGAATATCCCATCTTATTGGTTCCTGGTTACTCTTTGGTAGTGGACACTGTTGATGTCCCACTCAGCTCCCCTTAAGGCCAGTGCACCCAGTCCCACTTAGCTGTTCTGATTGTTGGCTGATAATAGATAGCAGAATTATTCAGTAACACTGAAGCCACCCTGCTTGGGAAGCTATGTGTACCTCCACTTCATCCAATGACTGACTGACAAGCCAGTGATTGTCAGGGAGTCCAAAAAGACCCATCCCAATGATACAAAGCAGAACTAGTTCTGGGTGTAGTTTGTGCTCCAGAGCTTCCCATGAGACCACACCCAAGTTAGTTTCTAGCTGAGACCATGTTCTTTCTTAGCTTTTTATCCCTTGTCCTATCCTGCTTCAGTCAGTCACTCCCTTCTAAAAGCTTATCCCTAAAAAATCAGTGAATAGGCACCTCCATCTCAAGTTCTGCTCCTGGCGAACCCAGTCTAAGACATCTTGCATCTCACCAAGATTCCTGCAGTATCGACTCGGCCACACCTCAGATCAACTAACCATCTCAGCTGTGCAGCACTGCAGATATGCTACGCATTTTATCAGAGAGCAGTGCAGTGGTTCTCAAAATGTGATGCCTGAACCAGCAGCAGTAGAAGCATTTGGGAACTTGTTAGAACTGCAAACTCTCGGGCCCGTTCCAGACCTACTTAATCAAAACTGCCATCACAGAGATGTGCCATAATTAACCAATCCATTATTGTTCTATATTTCAGCAGTTTTCATTCTTTCCTACTATTGATAATGGTGAAATGAATGTACTTGCAGTTAAATATCTGTGTACATTTCTAATTATTCTATGAATATTTGTCTTCAATTTACTTTGAGGTAGAAGTATTAAATTTTAAAAAATGTACTGATAGATGAGTAGAGGGACAGACATGTAATAAAGCAAGCACAACAAATGTTAACGGAAGAATCTAGGTGAGTATATGGAGGTGGACTGCAAGCTTCTTGCAAACTTTTCATGTTTGAAATTTGTTAGAAAATGCTTTAAAAGATTTATATTTTATAAGGTTAATTCCCAGAATTGGAATAAATTTTTTGTAGTAGTGCCCATCTTTAAACTCTGTGAAGTAAAAACATCAACCAGAAAGTGTCAGTTCCCTCACACTGTCAACACTGCTTTTTAGTTCTTTTCAAATCTCTGCCAACTTGTTAGACATAAACTGGTAATTCATCTTTGAAATCACCATTTCTGTGTGTATTTTTAAGTTAATATATAATAAATTGAAAAGCTTCCTTACATGCTTGGCTTCAGATATGATGTTGGTTCTTTGAACTATGATGCAGTAATCAGGATTTGAGTGCCCACCCAGGGGCACTTAGCTTATTACCAAGCATAATACCCTCAAGAATAACTTGCAAACTGAATTATATTGGCAAGAGTTACTTCTAGGCCAGTGTCATACACAGGCGGTGGGGGAAGGGGGGTTGGGGGGCTAATGCTGGATTGCCAAATGGGTCTGATTTAACAGGTCCTGGGAAAGCGTTCTTTCTTCCTTCACAAGAAAAGTGTACTCTCCCATTTTACCAGGATGCTCAGAATTCCAAGCATTAGTATTTTCTTCCTTCGTGTTTAGGCAATTAGATTCCCCTTTACATCTGTTTTAGAATTCAAGTATTTTACTTCAGAATGGGCTCTACAAAATTATGGTGTATCCAAAGGATGGAATACAATGAAGTCACTTAAAAAGAACTATGGAATTCTACATTTACTGACATCTAAAGAAGTCTATGATATATTACTTGTGCATTGCAAAAAAAATAAATAAATAAAAGTATGTATGTGTCTGTATAGTAGAAAATGTGTAGAAGGATATTTACTAAAATATTAATAGTGGCCACCTCCAGTTAAAGGACATATGGCAGTTTTTGTACTCTTTACAAATTTCTTTATTGTTTACTTTTTCCATAGATATATAAAAATTCCTTTATTAACAATAACAATATAAGAAGGCTATTTGCATTTTTATAAAAATAAAATTGCAAGTATCCCAGAAAACCACTAAGCGATTAGCACCTTATTAAAATTTAATTTAGGAAGATTTTTAAGTCAAGATTAAAGTCCCCTAAGGAAAGAGACCCAAATCCAGTATATTTTAAAAGGCATAGAGTTCTAAAGGGGAAAGAATTAAAGTAGACTAGGCAAAGAGGTCTCCAGCCATGTACTAATCAGCTAAGGGACAGGTTTGTGGTGTCCTGGGAGGATTTCACTGGAGAAAAATCAGTAGGCAATGGAAGTCACCTGCAGTCTTCAGATCCAAGAGAAACCAAAAGGGTGAAGACTCAGGAGTCTGTAAGGACTCAGTAGGTCTTAACTCTACTATAATTCCTGCTTTCAATGTTATAGAAGAAAATACCTCCTACCAATGATGTTCAATTTTCCCCCCGGAGCAGGCCCAGGATCCAATGCCAGTTAATTTTTTCAAATATATATTTAAGATTTAAATTGTTTCCTTTATACTTCAAAAAGACTGAAAAAAAGAAGACGACATATTTAACCACTTACCTCCATGGGAAGACATGTCTGTACAGAGGCAGATGTTCTCGAATGTGACGTCAGAGTCTCAGGTTTAATGTGAAAGTGTGTTTTGCACATGTAGCCTTCAGAGCAGTCCTGTGTTCCAACCAAAGAGTACATAGGAAAATATCAATTATTTTAAGAATTCATCATTTTAAGAACTACAGTTTCCCCTAAGTTTCAAACTAAGTAATAAAAAACTAAATATGTTAAAAGAAACGAGAAAATGTGGATAAAGAAATTCATCCAATAAACCCTGGACATAGTAGGTATTCATTGAATACAAGCTTTAATCCCCTACGATTCTCACTTATTAATGATGTTTCCCCTTCTCTTAGATCTCCCTCCTCCTTCTTCTTTGTAAACAGTCCATAGCACGTAAGTCATAGAGCAAAACTTGAGGTTAGCAGCTGTTAAAAAGCATTTAAATTTAAATATTTTGTCACATATTAATATTGATTTCATGGCCTATATAGAAAGAGAAATTTAAGGAGGACTGCAACAGATCTTGAAGATAGAAGGGATCTTCCATTTTGACCTCTTGTTCAAGGCAAGATCTCCACTAAAACGTCACAGGGAAGTAATTATGCAGCACTTGCCTAAGCACTTCCAGGAACCCAGGCTTTACTCCCTTACATGACCACTGCCTCCATTTCCATACATGGTACATTGTTCACTGAGAAAGTATACTGCATTGATATGTTTTTCTTTAATCTTAACTCATCGGTTTTAGCTCTGCTCTCCAGAGTCTAAACTCTTCCACAAAGCCACTCATTCTTTTAAACCCTAAAGACAACTACCACCATTTTCAAATGTTCCATGGGGAAGATGCGATTTCCAAGCCCTTTACCAGTTTGTACTGTTCGCCTCTTTCTTATACTTACTCTTAAATATGCTAATGAATAATGTGTATCTAATTGTGGTCAGTTCCATTTTTTTAAAGCAAAATTCGTTTGAATTCAATAAGGTCCTGTATAAAAATGTAATACTTCCTCACGTATATTTTTACCTGTATATCAATGAATATTAATAATTCTCCACCAAACTGTCATACTAACATTCACATTTTAACAGAATTTAAATAGTTATAATTAAGGAAGATGTGATTACTGAATCTGACACAGTAGTTAAAATACAGAATAGCATTCCAACTAAAACAATTCATAATTCATTTAAATCTTTTGACTAAGATTCAAAAATCCAGTTTTTATAAGAAAAGGAAAAAAATTATAGTGCATTTTAATATTGAATTTTTTTAAATTTTTGTGTCATGCCAACTATGTAAGAGCACTGGATTTTAGGTAGCTGCAATAGTTTGAATAATGGCCCTTCTCAATCCATGTCCACCTGGAACCTGTGAATATGCCTTTATCTGGGAAACAGGGTCTATGCAAATGTAGTAAAGTTAAGAGGAAGTCATACTGGAACAGGATAGACCCTGAATCTACTGTGACTGGTGTCCTTACAAGAAGAGGGAAATTTGGCTCCAGAGACACAGATACACAGTGGAGAAGGCCATAGAAAAACAGAGGTGCAGACTGAAGTGGTGCATCCACAAGTCAAAGAATGCCAGCAGTTGTCACCAATCACCAGAAGCTAGAAGAGGCAAGGAATGATTTTTCTCTAGAACCTTCAGAGTGTTGCCCAGCAGACATGTTGTTTTTCAACTCCCAACCTCGAGAGCAGTAAGAGAATATATTTGTCTTAAACCATTCAGTTTATGGTACTGTCTTATGGCAACCCTATGAAACTACTACAGGAACTCTATGCTGTGAGAAATCTGGCGGTACCTTTACAATGCCTCCCAGTTGCCTGGGCTGACACGTTACCAGCACTCACAAAAGAATGCTTCTGTTTGGTCCTCATCAGCACCAGTTCTAATTGGCTGGACCCAACTTATTCTGTTGATTTATACCACTGCCACAGGTTGTCAAATATTTTGAATATTATTCCTCCCTGTAAAGTAAGCTATTAGGTATCCAATCCTATCACCTTTAATTATTTCATTTAATTTATACATTCTGTTGAAGTAATTATTGTTTTAAATTCTAGCTTTGCATCATCTAAAGCACATACCCTGATGTCCTTCTACCACTGAAATCTCTGTATTTAGGGAACATAATTGACTTTTAACACTGTCTAAATTGAGAAAGATGTATGTAGTTAGTGTAGTTGTTGTTGCTGTTTTTACATCACATATTTATTTCCCCATCTTCTGGAAGAGTAGCCAATTTTCTATGGAAGCATTCTCTACTCCACTGTCAGTGTGGACATGGCCTTTCAACTATAACAATGATCAAAGGACTTTGATCTGGCCAATAAGGGCATCAGTCCTGCTGACCTCAGAGACTCAGAAGGGCAAAATGTCTACTCAGGGCCAATGAGAACAGTTCAGGACTTCAATTAGGGGATGGGGGAGAGTATTCTCTTTTCTACAGGATTTCAACCAAGAAGACTGGCAGGCCTGGCAGAGTTGGCAGCCCTCAAGTAATTAAACTGAGCCTGAGAATGAAGCCAGTGCAGAGGAAAGCAAGGCCCTGAGATGCAGAAAGACTAGATCCTGATTACACTATTCACACCAACCATATCTAAATCTAGTTATACCTTCAAATTTTGCAATTACATGGCTTCAAAATGTCCCTTCTTGGCTTTACCCAATTTGTATTGGGCTTTCTGTCACTTGCAATTAAATAATCTTTCTATAAAATGACCTGTATTGTGTTTATTACTTTAAAACTAGATGAATTTTCCTGCTGTTGAGAATGGGTCTCCTATGACCAGAGAAAGAGGCTCTTAAATAATAAAATAGTTTGACTTGAATGAATAAATAAACTAGATGATTCTCTACTACATTATATGATCACTCTCATTATAATAGATAATCAATAGTTTATTATATAAAAGATTTGCCAAATGCAGTAAAACCATAATGATATGTGTTTGTGAGACAAAAAGTACTGGCAGTCTCCAATTTAAAAATAATCTAGCTACAGAGGAAACAAAAACTTCTTAAGACATTCAGAGAAGAGTTAGAACTAAACTGTGTGTACTGAATCTGATCCATCAAGTGAAGTTAACTATTCTCTGTCATGAGGGATAAGCATACAACCTCTTCTTAAGGCACACTCTAATACAAGGCAATACATCTCCTTTGACAGAGGTTAAGTCAAAAATTCCTATGCACCTGTGTTATAAAACCTAAATATATTATCCCTTTTTCAATGAATTAAGATAGATGTATCATTTTTAATATTACTTGTAATTTAAGGGATGTTCTTTCTATTCTAGGTAATTTCTGATAGTACTCACTGGTGTCTATAAGGAGATACACAGGGCTTTTGATGCAGCCTCTATATGGTCACAGTAAATTTCTTCTCAGTATCAATCTCTTAACAGTCATGATTAGCCTTGAAAAATTACATATAGAAAAAGAGTTTATAGAATATTAGCTTCCTTTCAAACATTTACTTCCACAGAAGTAGGCCTTCTACATTGTTTTAATTTAAGGCAGAAAAGTATGTTCTGTTCTTCACTGTTGAAGGTTGCTTTTGTAGAGACAAGCAAACATAAAAGCATGAGGAACTGCCCCCTGAGCTAGTATTACAGTCTGTCTGGCTCAATAAATGATAGCTAACTCAAATCTCAACTGACTTTTCTGGTCAACATACAATTCTAGCTTCCCTGAATTCTTTCTGTAGTTATGATAGCTTACAATCCACTGTTAAGTTTTTTTTTAATTTTTTAACATGCATTCGTTTTGTTTCCCTCAATCAATCCAAGTTAGGGCTTGGCCCCAGCCCCTGGGGAAGAAACGGTCCTAACTACAGAGTCTGATTGCACATAAAAATCTGATGCCTGGTCCCCATAGAGTCTGAAAACACCCTAGACCAGGACAGGAGAAGGCAGGAACAAAGGAAGTTTATCCAACTCAACCCTCTCATGTTAGAGATTAGAGGATGAAGTACTGAAGTGCTTTTAAAAGACTTAGCTTACACCTAACTGGGGGAACTGCTAGAAGTGGAAAGCAAGCCACTCTCTAAACCACACTAAGCAATTCTGCCAGAGATCAGCATCATGGCAGAAACATGCTTACAGACTGTCGTAGAGTGGTGAAAGCCCCCACTTTGCACATTGAGTAACAAGCTGAAGCATTCAAGGTGTGGTCTGGGAACCAGGGAGCTTGTTAGACACACAGAATCTTGAGCTCCACTCAGGACTCTCTGAATCGGAATCTGTAACAGGGTCGCAGGTGATTTGTGTGCACATTTGGAAGCACTGAGGTAACACGTAACGCAATCCTTGATTCAAAGGGATTGCAGACTGATTACATCAAACAATGGTTCTCAACCTTAGATGGGGTTCCCCTCAGACCAGTTAAGTCATAACGTTTCTATAAACTGTAGTGCAGCAGCCAGGATTAAGAATTACTTCACTTAATTCATTGAAGTTCCCATTCAGAACTCTAGGAACAGAATCAACCAAGTAATCCATAGCTGTCTCAAAGGAAATGGTCACAAACAACTCCCAACTTCTAGAAATACCATGGCTCACTTGGAGCTCTCCATATACTGGCCTCTGAACACTCATCTTGAGCTGTGAGAGTGCTGAGACTGCTTTTTAAGTGGCCTTTACTACTACCTCACACCTTACTTTCTGGCAACTTGCCTAGGCCTCTGTAACTGCCATTAATCTCAAAACTTAAAACTGTCACTGTCCTATGTCTAACCACATTACAGCCCTACACTACACTAACTACACTTCAGCCCATCTGCCACAAAGCAGGTTGCTTCATTCATTAACTACAGAAGAGAAACTAATAGAAAGTCTACAGGTGCAGTAAGCCAAATACCAATGAAAAAGAGAACACTTCCTCCTCACACTCAAAACTCAAGTTATCTCCATAGAATGTCCTTCCCTTTATATCAAAATAAGAAAGAAAGATTTAAATGAGAAAAACAATGCCATAATTGTGCAAGATAAAAACACTGGAAAATATATGTATATGATTTTATATTTATATGTTTATATATATTTTTAAGATGTTTAAAAAATAGATAAAAACTTCACAGTCATAATAAAATATTGATAATTTCCATTTCATGGGAAAAAAAACCTTAAGACCATAAAGTCAAAAGACAATACCAAAATATGAAAAACAGATCAGTAGCCATATCATAGAAAAGGACTAATAATGTCAATATATAAATAGCTTTAATTTCTACAATGTATTCACAGTTCCAATAAACCAATAAGAAAAGGATGAACAGCTCAATAGGAAAATGATCAAAGGATATAAACAGTTCACTACAGAGGAAGTACATATGGATATTAACCATGATTAATAGGTTGAATGTTTCCCATAAGATAAATGCAAATTAAAACTATGTAATACTATTTTTTATCTATCAGATTGGCAAAAATAAAAAAGGATGAAATATAGTGTGTAGATAAAGATGTAAATAAAATAGGTAGACACTGTCATATGCTGCCAGAGGCAAAATAAATTAGTATAACCTCCTTGGGGAACAAGTTGGCAATAACTATCCAAATTAAAAGGCACATGTCTTCCACCCAGAAATGCATCTTAAAGATAGAGTCACACATGTAGGAAATAGAATTCATGCACTGATATGTATAAATTATTGCTTCCACAACATAATATTGAAAATAACCTAAATGCCTATCAGTGAATTTAAATAAATCACGGTTATATTCAAATAATGGAATGTTATGCAGCCTTAGAAAATGAGTAAGTTCTACAAGTATTGGCATGGAAGAATAACTAAAATAGATCATTGGGAGGGAAATGTGCAGAACAGTACGCATGCATGTAAATTATGCTACCATTTGTTTAAATACAAATGCATACACTTTTGCGTATACTGAATATATCGGGAAGGACCCCCCATGACACTGGTATCACTGGTGACCCCTCAAGGTGCGGGTGAAGAGGGTGGTAGGGGTTAGGAAGGAAACTTACTTTTTTTTAGTGTATAAACCCTTGGATGCCTATAAATAACACTTTATTTTGAACAAATACTTCATTGCTTGTCCTTTGAACATACGCCTCCATGCTATCACACTGCTGTAATAAATTCCCATATTGAACATCTAGGGAGAAAATGTCTTGGAAGCTGTATAGAAACCTAGAAAGACAAGTTTTCTAGTGTGGTGTTGACTGTTTACTGGATAGGATCTAAAGATTTCCTAACAGAATATGTTTGTGTCTGCTTTCTCACAAGTTGCCATGGGCTATGCCACCCAGAAAGCTGTTATGCCTTTTGGAATCCAGCTATTCAAACAATTATAGGGCTTCTGTTGTTGAATTTTAATAAGGTTTTAATGGTCTCTAGAAAAACACTGCTATCTAAAAAAAAAAAAAATAGAAATGGGTGGTTATCTAAGGACTTCAGCTCTACTTTGGAAAAGTCTTGCATATAGGACTTAAATTCAAGTTATCTGCTCAGAATGTCCAGGCTACTGGGGAGGAATTAATGGCATGCAGAAGTTTCTAGGTCATTGCCAACACTGATCAAACCGTCCCTTCAGGGTCAGTGGAACTCTGAGTAGCAGGTCAAACCTAGACCATAAATCTCACGTGGTTATTCTTTCCCTCTGTAAGAGATCAAATCAATACTACCAATAGCTGCCCATAGCTGATAAATCTTAGGGATGAAAAAAGAAAGTAAAAACTGCTTCTGGAAAGCAAAGATTACACTGAGTTGCTCAGATATTAAACTAATATCTGTCCATTTTTTAAAACGCCAAAAAGGTATTGTTAAGGACTTAGCCTCCAGAACACAATTCTAAATAGGTTAATGTGTCCTCTCCTTGTGTCCACCCCTCACACCCACCCAATCTAACTCTGGTTTCAATTTCTGATACCATTATACCTTCCAAATGCATTTGGAATCCATTTCCAAAAATGTTAAAAGGCCCAAAACTCAGGAAACCAAAACCCAAAAGTAAAACTAAGGATATAACATATTTCAGCTTTGAAAAAGAACTTTGCACATCTCTAATTTTCCGTGGTCTTGTAGTATTTTGGAGTTTATTAAACATGATACAGTAATTTATTAAATAATGTTCACTTACCTCAAAACTTTCTAGGGCAGAGGATTGGACATGTATTTCAGCTCCAGCTAAGGAAGCTGGGGTTGTCCTTTTAGGAAAACATTAAATCTTCTGGCTGGGTTTCATCCAATATAGGCTGATACCCCCTTGCTTCATCATTTGCACAATACAACCCATAATTATTGCTTTTTCCTATATGACCTAATGTCTGAATGCCTACTGAACACATCCATTCATTAGCTGGAAATCAAACAACACAAAAACATGTGACCATTGGCCCTTGACTAGAGGCTCTCTGGCTCTTCCCAATGAAAAGAGCTTTCCTAGCAAGATATGAAAAGAAAAAAGAATCTGTAGGATTCTTACTGAAATATTATCTCCAAGGCAGCAGCATATCACTGGGTTATACTGCCTTCTATCACAATACTTAGGTCAGCATTGAATCTTGTTTACATTAGCACACTCACTATATATTTTTATTACATTTAAATTTCTAATCAACCTAGAAGTAACACAAAAAGAACTAAATATAATTAATGAACAAAATATAAATATTATAAATCTTGATGATATAAAAATAATAATATAATTAATTAAAAAACAGAAGTAGAACAGGAAGAAATGTGGGAGATGATAGTATAAGCACATTAAATTCCTCATTTATCACAACAAGAATCAATTCTTATTGTCAAAAGATGAGAAATCAAGAAGTAAAAGTATATTATTTAAGGTTAAAGGGATAACAATGAAAATAACTCGGGAGAATACTTAGTCAATAAGGACTCCAATAAACGAATTTAAATCATCCATAAACCAGAATACTATGCAACCATCAGAAATGAGATATTTCTGTACATGTTCACAAAGGAAGATGCTATGATACAATATTAGGTGGAAAAAGTAAGTTATAGAAGAATGATCCCATTTATGTTCATATATTTAAATGTACATAGAAAACAAACTACAGATCTGAATCAGAGGAGAAGAAAGAAAATATTTTCATCTGTATTTTATATGTCTATGTATTTATTAAAGTTTTTACAATGACTATGTATTGGTTTTCCTTGTAAAAATTAAAACAAAGTAAAATAAAGATTCAACACATAGAAGAAAACACTATTCTAAGAAGACTAAATAAGTAAAGTTTTAAACTTTCCTTTCACTCTCAAATCAAAATTATTCTAAGAACCATAAATGTTCTAACATGTATTAATTTTTTTTAATTTTTTATTTAGGTTTGATACCGAGAAAGACAGAGCACTAGAGGGGGAGGGGCAGAGAGAGAGAGAGGGAGACACAGAATCTGAAGCAGGCTCCAGGCTCTGAGCCAGCTGTCAGCACAGAGCCTGACGCAGGGCCCAATCCCATGAACAGGAGATTATGACCTGAGTCGAAGTCGGAGGTTTAACCAACTGAGCCAGCCAGGCGCCCCTTACACGTATTAATTTTTATTCTTATTTTCTCTCCTTTTTAAACTAACCCTGTAGAATTAAACCAAAACAACGTCAATATTTCTTTCCTAGATTTCTCGCATATCTTCAGCAAACATCTTTTTGGCTACTTAAAATTCCAATTTTAAGGGCCTTCAATTTTTTGTTTTCAATAAAGACATACTGAGAAACCTGTCACTGTGCTCATTTATCTAAGAAGTTGGTTTTCTAACAATAGTCCTGCTCCGTTTTCCCAGCAGGACTCTCAGACCTGCCAACTCCCCCTCTTTTCATCTCCTTTCCCTTCCTGACTTCGTATAAGCAGAACACACTACCCTCTCCTTCCCCCAAATGGAGGTCAAACACAGAAAAGCACAGTGGCCCCAAGAAAAAAAGTGCAGAAGAAAATCAGCTACTTGTCAGACGAGAAAAGGTTACTGAGCGAATTTGGTGACATTATATGAGGGAAGCAGGCATTTATGTGTTTACACGTACCTAAACAGCCTGCTTATTTCACAGAAGTTTTTTAAAGAATGATTACAGTTTAAAGGATGTTAAATCCCTCCTCTTTCTTGGAGCCAAAACACCATAAAGTAACTTTAAATCACACTGGTTTCCATTTTCATTATTAACACTTTTAGCAGGTATCTGTACAAAGCTAGGTTTCAGTATTAAGCATTTTGTGGGATTTCAGTCTCTTTTTCCTCTTTAGTTTTCTTCATAATGTTTGTAGGTTTTCCAACTTCCCCATTTGGAGTTTTCAATTTTCAGTTCATAGATATGGGACCTCCATCTGTGCCTCATAATTTTTTTATATTAAACAATTTGGTTTTGCCTCCCAGAGCATTCCTGCTTATTTGTGCCCAAGGAATGGCCAACAGCTACTACAAGTGATTAAAGAGGTTATGGGAAACCTGGTGCAGAAAAATGTATTTTTTCTCTTTGCTTCTTTCAATTTAACTTTATAGAGATTTGCCATATTTTGTTTGCTCTAGTTGAAATGTGCTTAATAGTTTGTCATCGCTTTTCTAATGTCATAGCTTAAAAAACAAACATAAAAATGACCCAAGTTCTGACTCTCCCTGTCTCGATTTCTACATTTAAATTTACTCCAAATCTTATTCTTTTCATAAATAATTTCTGTTTTATAACATTATCTCTTCTAAGCAAACCACTGGAGAGAATTAAGACTATTGAAGTAATTTTATACTTAAAGCAAACGGAAAGAAATGTGATAGTCAGTAGAAAATTGTCAGGGTAGCAAGTTGTCAGTTTGATTTCAAAGCACAATTCCTGCAAAGCAGTACAAATAATTTATTAACTTTCCTAGTTTCTTATGAAATAAAGAGTACCTGACCTTAAGCAATTTAACTCAGAGAAGGCTCCTACTGTGAGGGTGGGAAGAAGGCAAAGGGGAAGTGAGAAAGGCCTTCCTGGCATGGATACCAATACAAAGTACCACAAAATGGGTAGCTTAACACTACAGACATATATTATTATCTCACTATTCCAAACCTGGGGGATCAGTGCCCAAAATCAAGGTGTTGGGACAGCCATGCTCTCTCTTTAGGCTCTAGGGGAGAATTCTCCCTTGCCTTTTCCTAGATTTTGGTTGTTGCCAACCTGTAGATGGATCACCCGAATCTCTGCTTCTGTTTTCGTGCAGCCTTTTCCCCCCTTATGTGTCTGTATCCCTGTGTTAAAATCTCCCTGCTCTTATAAGGACACCAGTCATATTGCACTTAGCACTCTAATCCAGTATAGCCTCATCTTACATCTAGAGAGACCCTATTTCCAAATAAGTCACATGCACTGGTTCTGGGTGGACATGAATTTGGGGGACACTGTCCAACTCAGTATAGACAGCAAAGCAGAAAGAGGTGAGTGAAAGGCAGTCACACAGCTCCTGCACCTAACACAGAAGCAGCTTGCCCAGGACAGCCAAGGTAGGACAGAGTCAATGGTTAGTACTTTAGGAGCTGTTCCAAACTGAGCACATTAAGTCAGATTCTCATGGCTACTGCTGAAAACCAAAAGGCTTTTGACCAATCATAGGAAAGAAGATACTGACAGCTTTTAGAGAAGGCTGCACAGTAGTAGTAGAATCAGGGCTTTTTATCCATGGGGTCTGGATAATATGAGATTGAAGACTTTACTAAAATCATTCTACTTGCCAAAAAGAGCATTCAATATTTGGATCAATACCAGGAATGTGGCAAACTCACACTGTTGGCAGAGAAGAGGGAAGAGGAGGAAAAAGAGAGCGAAAATGTTATCTTCTCAGACTTTTGTTTTTATTAATGTAACAAAAGTCTCCTGACATATTTGGCAGAATGAGTCACAATCTCTGCCCTCATAGTCATCTCCATTCCAACCCTGCGCATGTGTAAAGCTTTATTACTGAATGTCCTCACCTTCTATATCTTCTATCAGAACTCCTGCTTCCCAGAGCACAACATGAACAAGTCTCAGAAGAAGAAGGAAGTCTGTTGCTTCTGTATCTAGGCAAGAGCTATGTGAAAGCTGGGCCACCACAGTAGGAGAAGGAATAAGCACACCCCCTCGCCTTACACTACAAATCTTAGGGAGACATCCTTTAATATCACTTCATTTCCATGAGCTAATCATGTTCTCCCACTGCTCTGTGCTCAGTCTTGGGTTTGGAAACAGAACAGTTGAACTGATGATCATATATCTGATAATGCCTTCATTTGAAATCTTTATTTGTTAAATTTAAATGTTTCATATAATGGCAATACACACTGGTACCCTTCAAGAAGTTCTGCATTCTGCTAAGTGTTTCTTCAGTCTTCTACAGAATACTGGAGACTAGATTTACTCTCCCATCTTAAGCAACTAGAAAACTAAACAAAAAATATGAAATCAGAATTTCCAGATATGGGAACACAAGCAGTGCAGGACAGTAATGTCTAAGAGACTGAAAATAAAGAATGTGAGATCTACAAGTATCTCTGCTCAGTGCCTGGAGAAAGTTCTTGTAAAACAAAAGATATGGTGTACTTAAACAATTTAAAGAATAAACAGAAAAAGTAATAAAAAATAAATATGAAAGTTTCAGAGGGTGGCCAGCAAAAAAAAATCAACATGTAAAAACAGTAATTTTAGGGACGCCTGGGTGGCTCAGTTGGTTAAGCATCCAACTCTTGATTTCTGCTTTGGTCATGATCTTGCACTGATAGTACAGAGCCTGCTTGGGATTTCTCTCTCTCTCTCTCTCTCTCTCTCTCTCTCTCTGTTTCTCTCTCTCTCTCTCTCTCTCTCTCTCTGCCCCTCTCCCGCTCATTCTCTCCCTCTCTCCCTCCCTCCCTCTCTCTCTCAGAAGAAAATTTTAGGCTCAGTCAGCCTAAGCCCGTAATAAAACCGCCCTTTGCTATTGAAAAAAAAAAAGAAAATTTTAAAAATCAATAATTTTACAAAAAATAGCAATAATTAATTAAAATCATAAAATATAAAATACACCATTTCCAATATGAACAAAAAAATGTCAAATATACGGGAATATACCTATCATGGCAGGAAAAGTCTACAACTTTACTATAGACAATGAAAAAAATCCCAACAAGTTTTTTATGAAACTTGTAAAATGATTCTAAAATTTATGTTTAAAAAATGCACAGGGGTAGTTAATTTCTTTAAAAAGTACAATGAATGGCATATTTATCAGATATCAAAATCAACTAAAGGGCATAAGTAATAATTAAAATCTGTGTTATTGTCATGGACAAGAAAAATAGATCAAGTATTAGAATATGGAGCTCAAAAGTAGACTCATATGTTGGAATTTAATTTGTAATTAAAAAATTGGATCATAGATGGAAGAATGGATGAGTCAATAATAAACATGAAGTCAACTGGTTCACCATTTATAAAGTAAACCACATTATTATCTCATACAATCTCTAAAATAAATTCCAGATGGATTAAAGCCCTAAACATAAAAAATAAAAATACTAACGATCTAGAGGAAAATATAAGAGAATATTTTCTTTTTTTTTTTTTTTTAAGTTTTTTTTTTAATGTCTATTTTATTTTGAGAGAGAGAGACAGAGAGTGAGCAGGAGAGGAGCAGAGAGAGAGGGAGACACAGAATCTGAAGCAGGCTCCAGCCTCTGAGCTGTCAGCACAGAGCCTGATGTGGGGCTCAAACCCACAGACTGTGAGATCATGACCTGAGCTGAGGTTGGACCCTTAACAGACTGAGCCACTCAGGCACCCCGAGAATATTTTCATAATTTGAAGTCTGCCATAAAGCAGAAGACTGGCAGATTTATTAAAAATTTAAAGCTCCTGTATGACAAATGACACTATTAACAAAGTTAAAAGAGAAGTGGCAGTCTAGGAAAAAATATTTGCAATACATATAGGAATTGAAGGATTGATAGTCATAATATATAAGTTACTCCTACAAATCGGTACATAAATAACCCTACATTAAAACAAAGGACATAATCAAAAAATTCCTAGAAAAAATACCAATGACCAATAAGCATGTGAAAATATGCTCAATATTAGTGTAATGAGGAAAATGCAAATCAAAACAATATATCATTTTTTACCTTTCAGAATGAAAAACATAGAAAGATCAGTAATATCTAATTTTATGGAGTATAAGATAATGGGCATACTCATATCCTTTTTGATAGGAAAATTAATTGCTCCAGTATATTTGGAGAGAAATTTTTTCCAAGTTCTCATTCATTCAACAAATATGATTAGTACCTAGGTCACGCAATAAAAATACACGTATTTCATGTATCCCCAGGGATATAGCAGTGAACAAAACAGTCAAAGGTTCTTCTCATGAAGTTTGCATTCTGGAGAACAGGGTGCAGAGAAAAGGAGATAACAAATAACTAAATATGTAAAGTAGGTGGTTTTAAGTGCAATAAAAGTAAATTAGAGTAGGGATGTCTGGGTTTCTCAGTCGGACTATTGACCATATCTTGATTTCAGCTGAGGTCATGATCAGAGGGTTGGGATTAAGTCCTGCATGGAGCCCTGCATGGGATTAAGCACCTGCTTGAGATTCTCTCTCTCCCTCTGTCCTTCTCTCTGCCTTGCTTTCTCTCTCTAAAAATAAGTAAGTAAGTGGGTGCCTGGGTGGCTCAGTCAGTTAAGTGTCTGACTCTTGATTTTGGCTCAGGTCATGATCTCATGGTTTGTGAGTTTGAGTTCCATGTCAGCTGTGCTGACTCATGGAACCTGCCTGGGATTCTCTCTCTCCCCCTCTCTCTGCCCCTCCCCTGCTTGAATGCTCGAAATAAGTAAATAAATAAATACATACACTAAAAAAATTTTTTTAGTTAAAAAATAAAAATAAGTAAATAAATAGAATAAATAAATAAATAAATAAATAAAGGTAAAAGGGATTGAAAGTGATAGGATTAGGAAGATGCTATTTTACATAAGGTGGAGAGGTAGTAGCTCCTCACTGACAAGGTGAGCAATGAATGGTCTAACAAAAGTAATAGAATAAGTCCTAAAGCTATCTAGGAGAACACACTAGACAGTAGGAATGGGAAGCGCCAATGCCCCATGTTGCAAATGGCAGAGATATTAGTATGGCTGGAGTAGAATGACAGAGTGGGAGAATGATGGAACTTGAGACTAGAGAGGAGAGGGTATAAGAACTGGTGAGACTTTGGAAGTCATGAACAAAGCTTTGGATTTTATTCTAAAACTGAAAGTCACTGGAGGGCTCTGCACCACAGAGTTATATGACAGAACTCACATTCTTAAAAGACCACTCTAGCTGCTGTTTAAAGATTACATTCTAAATGGGCATTGATTAGGAAGCTATTGCAACAAGCCAGGTGAGAAATTGTGCAGCCTGGGCTAAAGTGATGCAGTCAAGGTGGTAAGAGTGGTTGATTATTGATATATTTTGAAGACAGAGTTAGGATTTACTAAAGGATTGAACATGGATGTAATAGGAAGAGAAGAGTCAAAGGGAACTTCAGGCTCTTGTCCTGAGAATTTGGAAGCTAATATTAAGTGAGATAGGGAAGTACATAGAAGAAGGTTGGGTGGAGAGGGAGAAAGTTTAATAAAAATAAATGAAATACGCAATGCCTTGTACACATTCAAATGGAATGTCAATTAGGTTGTTGGATATAAAAGCCAGAAGTTCAGGGACATGATAGGCACTAAAAATATGTTATTAAGAGTTATCAGTGACTGCACAGTATTTACAGCCAAGGAACTGGATAAGATATCCTAGAGATTGAATCTAAATGGAGAAGAAAAGAAGTCCAAAGGTTGAGCCCTGGGGCTCTCCAGGGTTCAGGATGGGAGACGAGGAAGCCAAGAAGAAACAGTCTCAAGGTAGAAGTTAACTTATAGGTCAGAGTCCCAGGTGCTAAGCAAAGAATATTTCAACAAGAAAGTGATAATTTTGCAGGATCTGTCAAAATGCAGAGTGAGCATACTCTCTCATTCAGCAATTCCATTTTGAACTATTAATTCTACAGAAATATGTAAGTAAACATAAAAATTTTTCCACATGGGTATTTGTTAAAGTAGCATTTGTTATAGCAAATTAAATGCTCATCAATAGGAGACTCCTTCAATTATGGTGTATTGCCCATAATGGTGCAACAGGGGACTTCTTAAATTATCTTGCACTGAACAAGAGAATGAAATGCAATAATTTGAAAGATAGAAAAAGTAAGTTACTGAGATGGAATGAACTCTGAATACTAAGTTAAAAAACTACTTGAAGAATAAACACATGGATTAATTGATTCTAGACACGAGGAAAAAGAAAACATATATGTGTCTGTTACCTGCAGAACAGGCAGGATAATGTGACAAGAGAAAGCATGAGTTCCAAATCACATTTTCTGGGATATAAATTTGGTTTGTCACCTTGGACAAGTTTCTTAACTTTTCTTGGCCTTCCTTCCTCCTTCTATAAAATCCCTCAAAGGAAGGTTATCTAAGGATTAAATAAATTAATATACAAAAAGGATCAGTGTCGGACACATAGCAATCACTCAATGAGTGTTAGATATTAATAATATCTCAATAATGTACATTATTATACATAATAACCACAATATAAATTCATAGGAAAATATTTTGACATTTGCTCTCCAAACTATCAACACTGGTTTTCTCTGAAGTCTGGGACTGGATGTTGGCAGAGGAGGTGAGAAGTGGCCAAAAGGGACTTAAACACTTTATCATATACATGTCTATATTATTTGAACTGTTAATAATATATTAATGCAAATTTTTATGAAAGTAGATGTCATTTCTCATGAAATTTTGTAACATTTTTTATTTAAAAAAGAAAAAGAATAGTAAAAATTTATGAATCTTAATGGCTATTTTTGGTGATTCTCATTCAATAATCTATGGTTCAACTTACAGTAAAATGATAAATCAAAGAATTAGGATAATGTAAAGCAGGCAATTTAACATTTTTTAGTCATTTCCAAGAAAGATACACAAACAAAAGATATACAACTGTGACAATAAAAATAAAAAAGAGTAAAAGAGCCAGAATAAAATGAAATAAAAGAGAATGAAATTGAGCACAAATTCATAGACTCTGAGTCTAACCATTCAAGCAAATCAAAAGCCTTATCTATCACATTTGAGAGAGGCAGTCATCCAGCATGACACATTTCCATTGACATAAACAGCATGTATTATTAGTCACTTATACTTTATATTTACCAAATGTAGTCATTGGTACTACTTATCCCATCTGAAACAATACAGAATTAATATTCTCTCTTCACCAAGACTGAATGGCTACTTATCCTGGCTCCACTACCTTGTCTGGATGGGACCAGCCCTGTCCAATGTGAGCAGAGAGGGCATTCCAAACAGCAGGTTGCTACAGTTGCTCCAAATACAGCAAAGATTCTTTCCATTCAGTGATGCCAACAGGTACAATTGTTAAGATAATGTAGATGTACAACTGCATGACTTCTGACTTTGACTAAATTCTGGTTGGAGAAACAACAGGTATTTGCAGGAGGCAAATGTTAGAGTATGCTCTGTGCAGACTCAACCCTTTTATCCACAACTCAATCTTTCTTTCATTAGCTCTTTCTTTGTCTTCAGAACAAACCCTTCACCAGCTCTTCCACAGACCTTCCCAAGGTGGAGCTCACCACTCCATGTATGGCTCTGCCTCTAATTACTATTTACTGCATTTGCATGTGTTTTTTTCTCATTATAATGTCATTAGCATGCGAGGGAGCCTGGTTGCCAGGGCAACCAGGAGTGGTGAATGCACCGCACAGCCTTTAATGAAAACTTAACCCTACTTCATTTAATTCCCACTGTGTTTTTGGCTCACTTCACTTTTGTGGTCGCAAGAATGAAAATATCCTGCTGTTACCCCTGCTTATGTAGAGCTACCCCAAGGTCTGAGGAACTTCACGTGTTCCCCTGAACATACTAACTGCACTTTATATT
Organism: Suricata suricatta; assembly: GCF_006229205.1. Classification (NCBI taxonomy): domain Eukaryota; kingdom Metazoa; phylum Chordata; class Mammalia; order Carnivora; family Herpestidae; genus Suricata; species Suricata suricatta. The sequence goes on along the minus strand of NC_043705.1, from coordinate 58,412,075 downwards.
TCTCATAAGTAACCTTGATAACTTCCTCTGATAACAATAAATTATCATTCTGATCAATAATGCTCACTCAACACACTCCTTTGAATATCTTAGTCTATTTTTTTCAGATTAAATATACACAGGTTTTTCAAATTTCATATGATTTTTGCAGTCCTTAACTCACCAAACTGCCAGGCCCTGAAAACATTCTAAATGATTTGGTTGAGATCAAACTCACTACTTCCATAGCATCATGCCCATCTGGTAACCTTCTCAAAAGAAAACGAGAGATTAGTTTGACATGACTCTTTTTTAGCCAACCGACAAAGATATGCTTATCAAAGCTGGGTATAATAATAACAATGGTTTCTCAGCTGATCAAATCAATATTCAATTTAAAAACAAAGCAAAACCTCCAACACAACAGGCAAAACTGAGATTATACTCAATACAAATAATAATAAAATCCAACTACACACCCATAGGAGCTCTTGCTTTTTAACAGTAATGCACACTTTTTAAGCTGCAAGAGCTAAGATGCCTTCAAGTTCAACAGAAGCCAAAGTGTGACAGGTTGTCATGTATGGATTTCTTAGAACACAGTTTGTTAACTGTTATACTTGCAGAGTAAGGTAAGGAGAGCAAGGTCAACAGTATTGTAGCACAGTTTTAAGAAAGCAAATCTTGTATGAACCAGCAACTAATGACCACAAAAATCTATTATTTTCTGGTATCACTGTCTTTTACAATATGAGGAGAGACAGAATCAGGGGGGCCAATCACTGAAGTAAGGCAGCCTGAGGAGTTAGAAGCCAATAGGAAAAGAGCTCCCACTTGGGATGTAGCTGACTGGAGAAGAGGACCACTGTCGGAAAAAAAAAAAAAAACAGCTGTGATGATAGAAACTTTCTTCTGCTGTGCAAAATGGTAGCCAGTAGCCACTTAAAGTGTGGCTTGTGCAACCAAGGAGCCAAGTTTTTTATCTGAGTTGATTTTACTTATTAATTAAAATTTCAATTTGAATTATCACATGTAGCTAGTGGCCACCATATTCTAAAGCATTGCTACTTAATAAAATGATGGGGTGCTGCAAAGTAAATGTTCCGATGACATCTTAATTTCGGATTGTATTTGTCAACTTTCTCCCAAAGAAGCAACTGAGTCATAACATAAGAGGAAGCTCTAGTATAGCATCCATTATAGGCCACAACCTCCACAGGAGAAGGTCCAGGACATGAGAATAGTCTGTGTTGCGGTCAAAGGGGGAAATTTAGGAGGAGATGGGTAGTTAGATTTACTACAGATTTGAGAAGCAGTATAGCATGGAGACAGGTACACAGACTCTACAGCCAGACTGCTTGAGTTCATATGCCAGCTCTGCCATGAATAGGAGTGACCTCAGTTTGCTCACCTCTAAAATGGGAATCATAACAGTACTATTATCAGTCAGTGTAAAATTAAACTGAATTAATAGATAGAAAACACTAAAAATAGAAGCTAACACAAAGTAATAACTAGAGAGGGTTTTTTTTTTCCCCAAAAAGTAGGTTTCTTTTTCAAAAGTTAACTTATATTGATCAATCCCCATGAGTGAGTTATGGAAGGCTAGGATAATCTATTTCTCTTCCCAAGCCTTTATTCTACATAATTCAGAGGCCACTGGAACAGCTATTTGGCTGTAGTCCAGCTCAGTCTGGTTCATCATCTTCCTGCCACCTACCCATCCCACTACTGCTGGTCCTTCTCCCCCACCTCAGTAAGACAAAGGACACAGCAAGCTCTGCCTCATCACACATGCCCAGTTAGTAAATATATTTCCTGAAATTTTACCCTCTCCCATTTTTACTCGATTCTCTGAAATCATTTAATGACTGAATTTGAGACCTGTCACAGTTAACATTCTTGCCTCAGCTTTCCAGACTTTCATAGAATTCAGTCCAGTGCTGCCTAACCCTTTTCACATCATGACATACATAAAAATTCATATTTCAATACTACAATGGAGTAAACTTGATGGATTTGGTGGTGTCTATATGGAACTCAGTGAAAAAAATCTTAAATACATTTTCTTTATATTACAAAATTATTAGTCAATCTCCACCCCTACCTGCAGCTCCAAGCTAATCTACTTTCCATATCTACAGAGACAAATGATGGAAACTCCTTTCTCATCACTAACTAAAATTTGAATAATTCAAAGCTAAATTGTACTTCAAAATTGCCATCATTCAGTAAATCAAACAAGTTTTCCTTTACTCTCATCAGCAAATGTAATGTGAAATTTTCTTAGGATAGCATAAATAAATTGTAAATAAAATTGAAATCTAAAACTTAAATCCATGATGCAGCTAACTTTTCCTTAAGTATGCAAGATGTTGTTCTACTTGTCTTAATGATCATTCTTTATTATTCAAACCATGCAACAAACTAAACACCACAAATGAATTTTTTTTAACCCCACATTTATGGGGCCAAAGTTTTGCACTGAATCCATAAATTTCATCAGTACGTGTGGATACATTATCATGAGATTCTGGCAATTTTATATTAGGTTTATTCACTCAGCTAATGAAGCCATTTTTCCAAGCCAGTAACTGCTTCTCAACAAATCTTTAAATGGGAACTGCTTATAGAACAAGTCTCCTCCTAGCTCATAAACTTTTGACAGAACTCTTCTTTGGACATACACCATCCTAGTATGAAACAGTAGAAAGCTTATTCCAATCCCATTTCTTCACATGCAGCTAAAAACAGATGTGAATAAAGCAGTTTGCCTATATTGTATTCTCCATTTAGAATATACCAGACTATGTGAAATTCATATAGAGGCAGACTTTTATACAACAGAATTTCTCTGAAAAGAAAATATCATATTATTTGAAGCTCAGTGTTTTCCCAACTCTTGGTGTGCAGCCATTACATCTTCCTGTCCCTGCGCTCACTCCATCAATATACAAACCCAAGCATGTTTCCATAATACCTTATTTGTTTCAAAGTATGAATTCACAACCTTCAATATTTCATCCTCAGTAATTTTTTTGGTATTTCTTTACAAAGAACTGATATTCTGCTCAGCATTTCTCTTCAGGAATTCTAACTGTTCCAGAATTTGGCAGTTTCTTAACAGGTGTTTGTTTTAATAATAATCTGGATTAATGGTTTCTTTGTACCATCTGACATGTCATCAATATATTTAAACATATTAGTTGAGAGTGCTACTTCTTCCATCTCTTTTGCTTTCCTGGCCTCAATGTCTAAGTGACGGGTAAAATGAAGGCTTCTATCCATCCTACCGTGAGGCAGGTGGCTTTAGCTTTTAATGGTGTGATGTTGTAACTGGTTTATTTAGCTTTATCTAAATAAACTGTAAAAGCTTATTGCTGGAACCAATCTCAAAAAGAGTTTTGGTTTTTTGTACTGCTTTTGCAACACTTAAAGATGGTCCCGTGTTTTCCTGCACACGATGAGTTTTTGCGGTGAAGAGCCAGCACAGTTTGCTATGTACCTTGTCTTTGCAATCATTTTCCATTTAGACTGAGCAGGAAAAGGTTACTAAGCAAACATATCCAAGTTTGAGATCATTTTTATTTCGGTACCTAACTAGTGACTTCAATTTATTTTTTATATGAAACTGAAGGTTTTCCAGCTTTAATGAAAAGTTATCCATCAAGACTAATATATTTATATCAATAGATATATATTGATAGGTATAGATATCAATAGTATCTGTAAAATTTAAATATTTTTCAGATATAAAAAACTAGTGGGATCTATAGACTTTTACAACTAGATGAAATCTATTTACAAGAATCGAGAATCTTCTGTGTTCATTAAAATGTTTTTAAAACAAATTTCATGAAAGTTTAAACAATTCATCATTGATTTTTATTTATTCCACAAATTAAAACTTTGACATATTCACAAAATATATATAATGCATAAACTGATGTGAGATTAAAACTATTTCCACCTGGGGCGCCTGGGTGGCTCAGTTGGGAGAGTGCCTGGGTTCCGCCGCAGGTCATGATCTCGCAGTTGGTGAGTTCGAACTCCGTGTCAGGCTCTGTGCTGACAGCTAGTTCAGAGCCTAGAGCCTGTCTTCGGATTCTGTGACCCCGCCCCCTGACCTTCCCCTGCTCACGCTGTCTCTCTCTCTCTCTCTATCTCTCTCAAAACTAAATAAAACATTAAAAAATTTTTTAACTATTTTCACAGTGTATTTTATTTTTAAAAGCTAGAAAGCTTTTTAATAAATAAACTTAAGTAAATTACATTCAATCATTATTTGATTTTTAAAAATAAATATTTTTTAATTTCCAGAAACAAGTAACAACTACTAAATTCTATCAAGAATGTCTCTGGCCAGTATGGTATTGGCACAAAGATAGACACATAGACCAATGGAATAGAATAGAGAACCCAGAACTGGACCCACAAATATATGGCCAATTAATCTTTGACAAAGCAGGAAAGAGTATCCGATGGAAAAAAGACAGCCTCTTTAACAGGTGGTGCTGGGAGAACTGGACAGCACCATGCAGAAGAATGAAACTAGACCACTTTCTTACACCATACACAAAAATAAACTTAAAATAGATGAAGGACCTGAATGTGAGACGGGAAACCATTAAAACCCTAGAAGAGAAAGTAGGAAACAACCTCCTTGACCTCCACCGCAGCAATTTCCTACTCGACACATCCCCAAAGGCAAGGGAAATGAAAGCAAAAATGAACTATTAGGACCTCATGAACATAAAAAGCTTCTGCACTGCAAAGGAAACAATCAAGAAAACTAATAGGCAACCAACAGAATGGGATAAGATAGTTGCAAATGACATATTGGATAAAGGGCTAGTATCCAAAATCTACAAGGAACTCACCAAACTCCACACCCCAAAAATGAATAATCCAGTGAAGAAATGGGCAGAAGACATGAATAGACACTTCTCCAAAGAGGACATCCAGATGGCCAAGAGACATATGAAACGATGCTCAGTGTCACTCATCATCGAGGAAATACAAATCAAAACCACACTGAGATACCACCTCATGCTGGTCAGAGTGGCTAAAATGAACAAATCAAGAGACTAGAGATGCTGGCGAGGGTGCGAAGAAACGGACCCCTCCTACACTGTTGGTGGGAATGCAAACCGGTGCAGCCGCTCTGGAAAACAGTGTGGACGTTCCTCAAAAAAACTATCCGTAGAACTCCCTTATGACCCAGCAATAGCACTGCTGGGGATTTACCCAAGGGATACAGAAGTGCTGATGCATAGGAGCACATGTACCCAAATGTTCATAGCGGCATTTTCAATAATAGCCAACTCATGGAAAGAGCCTAAATGTCCATCAACTGATGAATGGATCAAGAAGATATGGTTTATCTATACAATGGAATACTACATGGCAATGAAAAGAATGAAATGTGGTCATTCATAGCAAAGCGGATGGACCACAAGGGTGTCATGCGAAGCAAAGTAAGTCAGGCAGAGAAGGACAGATACCATATTTTTTCATTCATAGGTCTAATAGGAGAAACCTAACAGAGGACCATGGGAAGGGGAAGGAAGAAAAAGGAGTTGGGGAGAGGTAGGGAGGCAAATCATGAGAGACTCTTGAATACTGAAAACAAACTGAGGCCTAAAGTGGGTGGGAGAAAGGGAAGGGTGGTGATGGTCATGGAGGAGGGTACTTGTAGGGAAGAGCACTGGGTGTTATATGGAAACCAACTTAACAAACTTTAATAAAAAAATGACTTAAAAAAAAAAGAAATGTAAACTGGTACAGTCACTGTGGAAAACAGTATGGAGGTTCCTCAAAAAATCAAATACAGAAATACTATATGATCCAATAATTTCACCACTGGGTATTTACCGAAAGAAAATGAAAACACTAATTCAAAAAGATGTACCCTATGTTTATCACAACATTATTTACAATAGCCAAGATATGGGTGCATCCCAAGGGTCCATAACTAGATGAATGCATAAGGAAGATGTGACACACACACACACACACACACACACACACACACACACACACACACAGGAATATTACCCAGCCATAAAAAGGATGAGATCTTGGTATTTCCAACAACATGGGTGGAATTATTATGCTAAGTGAAAAAAGCCAGACTAAGACAAATACCATATGATTTCACTTTTATGAGGAATGTAAAAAATAAAACAAATGAACAAACAAAAAGCAAAACCAGACTCAGATACAGAGAAAAGTCTGATGGTTGCCAGAGGAGAGGGGAGACAGGGAATGGGCAAAATGGGGGAAGGGGAGTGGGAGGTATAGGCTTCTGGTTATGGCATGAATAAGTCATGGGGCTAAAAGGTACAGCACAGAGAATATAGTCAGTGGTGCTGTAATGGCATTGTATGGCGATAGATGGTAGCTACACTTGTGATGAGCACAGCATAACACAGACTTGTCCAATCACTACATTGTACACCTGAAACTAATACATTAGTGTTCCAACTATACTTCAATAAAGAAAAAAAAGTAGAAAAAAAAAGAATGTCTTTGGCTAACTGTTAAAACCAAAAGCAAAAACTAAGTAAGCAATTAATAAATCAAGACGTAACAAAATCTATGTTTTACCTAGCAACACTCAGAAGATGGCAATAAAAGTAATAAAAATCATCATATATAAATTCAAAGTTGGCAAAATTATAAAATAATGATAATGGTGATAAACTAAACTGAAATTAAAATACAAATATTTTACATATACTGAAAGACAAAATTTTAAAAGATAAAAGCAATCCAAATATTCAACAACAGATGAATGGATAAATATACATATACACACACATACAATGGATTACTATTCAGCTTACAAAGGAAAAAAAACCTGAAATGTACTATAATGCAGATGAACCCTGAAGATGTTATGCTAAGTGAAATAAACCAGTTACAAAAGGACAAATACTATATAATTCCACTTATGTAAGGTACCTAGAGAAATCAAAGTCACAGAACAAAGGACAATGGTGGTCGCCAGGAGCTGGGTGGAAGGCAGAATGGAGAGTTGTTTCACGGGTACAGGGTTCCAGGTTACCAAGATATAAAGTTCTGGAGCAAGACGGTCGTGATGGCTGTGTAGCAGTGTGAATGTACTTAACACTACTAAAATGTTTTACTCAATTGAACCACTTAAAAAGGAGTTAAGATGGTAAATTTTAGGGGCTCCTGGGAGGTTCAGTCAGTTGGGCGGCTGACTTCGGCTCAGGTCATGGTCTCATGGCTCGTGAGTTCGAGATTCGAGCCCCATTCCAGCTAACAGCTCAGAGCCTGGAGCCTGCTTCGGGATTCTGTGTCTCCCTCTCTCTGACCCTCCCCTGTTCACATTCTCTCTCTCTCTCTGTCTCTCAAAAATAAGTGAACATTAAAAAAATGTTTTTAAATGGTAAATTTTACATCATGCACTTTACCATAATTAAAAAATTTTTAAGTGGTTACAATGGTACATTTTATGTTATATATACACATATATTTAGCATAATTTTTAAAATTAAAAAAATTACTGATGACATGTATATCATAAATATGTAATCAGACAAACTGGGATGATTCAATGTCATGGGTATATGCTGTATGAAATGGGTACTACAGAGAACTTGCTAGCCACAGGTACCATACCTAAGGTTTTTGGTCCAAAATAACTACTTAATTTAGGGAGTTTACATATGGAGTCATTTAAACAGCACTCAAATATCATTTCAACTAATATAAATTTCTGAACGGCTATAAAATACATTATTAATGAATTATGACCATTAGTACCTTAAGCCTCCTTGTAGCTGTTCAAGTGTTCAACTTTCAACTTTCTCCCTGAACAGCCTTTTGTCACTTTCCTAAGCTCAGCATATTCTTAGATAATCTGATGGGTAAGTCTCATCTTAGCTCAAATAGGGATTGGGATCTCTATTTCCTTAATGCTATCTCAGGATATCTCCCTTCCAGCATCATGGGCATAAGGGAGCTGCATAAACTCATGCCTTGAGTGGCTACAAAAAAAGCTGCCTTACCTGAAGCAGTATCTGGAACAAGGTGAATTATATGACCTTCTACTCTAAACTTCAATGACTTATGAATATTTTTATGACTCAAGGTCATATAATACATAAATCTCAGCTTTATATTCTGATTGCATATCCAGGTAACAGCAATGGATAAAATGTATACCATTGAGGCATCCCTTATCATGATTTTCAGTAGCATTAAAATATGCTGGGTAAAACGGAAAAGTATATGAAACTTGCCGTTGATGCTTTCCCATTTCTACCACTATTTTGTTGGCAAAGCCTATATATTATCCCATGGTGGTTCAAAGTTCCTAACTCTTCAAAAGTACTACAAAGTACATAACTCAGATTTCTCTTTCTTCCCTATCCTCCACCTAAAACCTTGCCCCAATTTTTAAAAATCTCAATTTGGCATTAGCCCACCTCCATTTGGACACAAATCATGGTCAGACTTTCTTTCTTATGAGAATGTCAACACCAATCCCCACTCAGTGGTCACTTGAGCCTATGAACCTGCCCTTAACGGGAACACAGAATATCTCCACTTCAGGTTCTACTATCCAACCTTTAGCTCACTGACCATTCCATGCCATCAGGCGGTTTGATTAAGGTACTGAAATTATAAATGATACCCTTTGCTTTTTATTCAAATTTTAATATCTAATGTTATGTAATGGGGCAAAGGAACATAAATCAACATTTGAAAATCTCATCCTAGACCAAATGCTTTTCAAACCATCTGTGGTAAAAGATCAGGAATTTTATTTCCAATCTGTCATAGACATGCTTTTGTGAAAAACACTAAAATGAATTACTATGGGGAAAAAATGAAATTAAAAAATCCAAAACATAAAATAGAAGTCCCAATTTAGAAGAAGGAGGAGGAGGGGGGTGGGGGAAGGAGAAGAAGGAAGAAAAGAAGAGAATTATTTTATTCTTTTAGAGCAATTTTAAGTCGACAGCAAATCTCAAAGAAAGGTACAGAGTTCCTCCCATTTACTCCCTGCCCCCCCCACATGCATACCCTCCCCCCACTACTAGTATCAAATTTTAAATATTATATTTGACAGGTATAAATTATTCACTCACATTATTTACAAGTTTCTAAGCACTCATTTGCAATTTCTGCACGTATTTGTTTGCACTGGTACCAACCTAGGACCACACTTTGGAGGAGCACTGCTGCTCACATCCCAACCCAAATATCTACCTCCACCCTATCACCAGAGTCAAAAACAACCCTCTCCATAAAAGACCCGGGAAGACACAGAATGGCATATGCTGTGCTTAGCAAAAGCCACTGAACACATACACAGCTGCCATTTATGTATTTCCAATTCATGGAAGCTGATCCTTTTTCATAAGCTATGCACCAATCTAATACATGTTCATGTTTATGAGAGTAACTGTGTACAGGAGTCTCATACATGCCTTTCACTTTGAAACCTCTCATTTTTTTAGGGTAATTAAATCCCCTATTCTGGCTCTTGATTATTTACATAATAAAGATCCATTTAAATGCACATGCACTACACCTCCTGAAGCCAGCAGGAGGTGAACATGAAGATCTGAGACCAAACTTCTCTGTATGTGTGCAAAGCGTGTTTCCATTGTGCAATCACTTTACAAATAAGAAATAAATGCTGGGTTTATAAGACTTGGAAGAAAAGGTTTATAGCTTTGACTGTTTTCCATTACTGGAAAATTTACATGCTGAAAAGTAGCAAAAACCAGTGCAAAAGAATAAACAGTGGGTGCACTTCAAGGGCTTGTTTCTTTCAAGGATCAGGAGTAAAATTGGGTTTTATTAGCTGTTTCATTAAGTTTTACTTTGAAGAAAAACAAACAGTGAAGGCATATGTGCAACATCTGATGAAAAAGGATTTTATTCTAAACAGTCTCTGTACAAAACTCATTAATATAACATTAAATGTGAAGACCTGTCTAGCAATTTTAGGATAATTTTACTCATTTTAGTTTATTTATAATTTCTGACACAGTTTATTTAACATACTCTAATCTGCAAATCACCATGTGTACTAAACTAATATATTAAATCTGTCTTTTCAATGACATTTGCAATAAATATCTACAGCAGCTGTTAAAAGCAATTAGTATATGAAGTTTGTATCAAATTTAATGCCTAAAGTAAGATAATACAGCTGGATATTGATAACTTGGAAAAGTAATGAAAACAGATCAGTTATTCTTAATCAAACTCCTAATTATAAATACTTTCCTTATACAACAAAATGCTACAAGTATACGTTTTAAGAAACATCTAAATTTATGTGCTATTATAATCCAATATCTGAAATCTAAGCATCTAATATATCAAAGTATTAAGTAAAAGTTAATGTTTTTTCCTCAGAGCAAATTTAAACATGGTGGATATTCATCATATTTCCACCGGAAGAATGTACTCAATTGCTATTTTTTCCTTTTCAAGACTAAATGTGGATAAGCAGCAACTAAAGCTTGTTAGTAGGGAAAAATACATATATTCTAGTTCCACTGTGGGGATTACATAATAGTGTGAGCCTCTGGTATGGAGCAGACTCAACTTCAGCTTCAAATGGAGTGAATGAATTAAATATTAAACTACAGGCTAGGAATTAAGATCATAATCTTTGGAAGCAGACACACTTTGGTTCCAATTGTGACCCTGCCTCTTACATAAAAGACTATGTAACACTGGCTGGACAAGTCACTTAATTTCTCTAAGCCTACACATCTCATCTGAAGTAGAAATAATAATAGCTAACTCATAAGGATATTGTGGGGATTAAATAAAATCAAGTATATGTAAATAACACTGTGGAGATGATATTTTGAAAATGGACTTTTCCTTTTAAAAAATTACTCATTTCAATCATAGTAATATAACACACTCTGAAAAGTCAAACAGCACTAAAATGCATTCATAACACAAAAACCAGCAGTGTCTTTCTTAGCCTCCCCCACACTCTGGTCAGTCTAACCAGAGGCAGCCACTCACAACTTTCCTTGTTATGTTTTCTGGCATCCATCTTCAAATTCCATACATTTTATGCATACAGCTTTTTGCTAATAAATCAAATTTAGATATTATCTGTTGACTTATTATGCAGATTATATATATTCAAATCTAGGGTGACCCTCAGATAAAAAAACCATAATGATTAAAAAAAGAATTCTATTAACTTAAACATTGGAAAGAACATACAGAACAGCCTATATCCTATGTAGTCCAAATCAATTGTATCCTGTGATTTACGAAGGTCTCTATTCCTCATACAGATATGAAAAAATTTTCCCCCAGTAACTGCACATAACTCTCCTGTATGGAATCTCCTCTCCCACCTGGTAAGTGTAGGAAATTGGCTGCATTAATGACCTGAAGCTTTCAAGCCTCCCTATAATCTTACCCTTTGGTAGTGCCTTCCCACACTGACTCTGAGCTTGGCTCCCCAAGAAATGTTTAATTAGAGGTCTTAAAGAGTGCTTGAGTGTTTCTTTTTTTCTGTGTTTGGACCCTTACCACCACCATGAGAACAGGAGCAGGCCAGCCTGCTAGAACGGAGAACCAAGTTGAATCATCCCAACTGAGGCCATCGTAGACAAGCCAGCTCCCACCCAACCCCCAGCTGACTGTAGATATATACACAAGCCCTGCAGACATCAACTAATCCTGTCACAGATCCACAGAATGGTCTAGCTAATTTATAAGCTTCTGAGAAATAATAAATCGTTGTTTTCAACCACTAAGTTTTGTAATGGTTTATTATGCAGCAACACCTAACTGATAAATTAAGGATCCTCAAACAACTCGGTGCCATACCATAACTTGTTAGGTGCCTTCAGTTATTAGAACTGTATCCTTCAGATAGCTAGAACTCAGTCTTGTGATGTTGAAGACTTTAGACTCAATCTATGTGAAGCTCTTCTATCCCTGTAGTTCAACTCACATTCTCTGTTGGAACGGAAAAATGAAGCACAGTCATGCTCAGAGGAACCTGCTGTCCCTCACTACTTCCAGGAGCCTATGGTTTAAGAGCTGGAAATAGGAAGGACTGCCATCCCCTTGCTTAACTGGATGGAGTCACAGTCCCTCTTTGCTATTCACTCTTGGATCTCTAGCTGATATTGACTAGGTGTCAACGTCCCTGCATATGGCAGGCACACAGCTGCTAGCTCCCTCATAAGGAGACTGTGTGTGGGTTCTTCAGAAGATCCTGCAGAGAGACAAGCTCCTGGATATTTACCTGGTATAGTCAGTGACTTTGTGCCCTCTACCACTGCAAAGGTCCTTTTATTTCCCTGGCTTGAGGAGGACAATAGGAAGATAGGCCAAACCTAGTTACTCTCTGAAGAGCCTATATTAAATAGATTAAACAATGTCCTCTACTATCATTCTGAACTCTATTTTGCACTGTTCTAACAGAAAAAGGAAAAACAGCCAGTCCATAGCTAAGCAATTGCTTAGTGAATGAGAAAATGAAATGACCCTCCTCTGACTTGAAGGGATCCCATACTCTTTATAAGTAGCTCCTTGGACAAGGAAAGGAGGGGAGGGGATCTTTCTCATTACAGACTCCACACTTCTCCTCTGCTAAATCTTATTCTCATATCAGGATGGGATTCTTCAGGAATAGCTTCTCAGAACAGTCTCTACAGGCAGGGTTCTGGCCCCAGTGGCTAGTAGGTTATTCATAACAATCCAAATGTAGAAAATTACTCAGGGTATTTTGTCTTCAGCTTAGGGCCTTAGCTGCAATTCTGGAAGAAGATAAAAAGGTCCCACTCAACACACTGTTACACGGTTATTTTTAAATCTAAAGTATGCATTAAATTCCACTATACTGCATATCATTATAGAAAAATTCCATTTTTACAGAAATGCCAGTTTTATTAAAAAGACTGCCCTGAAGAGGTTATTTGAATGATACTTATTAACTTTTTATGTAAATTTTATGGTGTTTTCATGGATCCTAATTCACCAATTAAGGGATAAAAGAACATCGGCATTTTTAAAAATTTCTCATAATTTTTCAAATAAAACTTTTGTCTAATAAACTTCTTCAGACAAATTGTGTATTTTTATTTTTTATAGAAAACCAGATAGTCAATCATTAATTTAACAATTTTTGTTTGTGTAGCTACTTCACATCTGGTGATATCCTAGTTGCATTGGTCATATCAGCAAATGAAACAAAGATCTCTGTCATCGTAGACTAAGCTGGGAAAGAGAGACACTAAGTAATAAACATAATAAAAAAGTAAATTACAAGCATGTTAGAAGGTGAATAGTAGTATGAGAAAAAGAAAGCAACAGAACAAGGAAGTTAAGAGTGAGATTGGCAGATAGGAGGACCAAGTGGCTCAGCATGTTGATAAGGGTGGTTAGAAAGGCTTTATTAAGAAGATGACAGGTGAGTGAACACATGAAGGAGGGGGTAGGGGGAAGGGGATGGCGAGAGGAAGGCAGTTAGCCATATCTGGAAGAGGAACGGTCTAGATAGAGGGGCCAGCCAATTTAGAGGCCCCAGACAGGAGTGCCTGTCTAGTTTCTCTAGTGTGTCTGAGAAACAGCAAGGAAGTCAGCGTGTCTGGATGGTTATAAATGAAAGGAAGGGAAATAAGAGGTAAAACTAGAAGAGTAAGAAGTGAGGAAGGAGCAGATCACATAGTTTACAGTCTATTATAAGTGTTTTGGCTTTTACTTAGAGTTGAGAAGTGACACAATATGATTCGCATTTTAAAAGGGTTACACCATAGAAAGGCAAACGTGAAAGCAGGCAGATAGTTTGTAAGGTAAACCTAATAAGAGTAAATGGTTGTTTATAGCAGAGTGGTAGCAAAGGAGATGATGAGAAATGGTTTGATCCTAGATACTACAAAGGTGGAGGCAATAGGATGACCTAATGGATTGGATATGGGGTATGAGAGAAATAGAGAAATTAAGGAAAACTCCAGTAGCTTGAACAACTAGAAAAATGGGGTTGCCATCAAGTGAGAGAAGATCAGTTTGGGTGGTACTAGGTAAGTCTGGAAGGAAGAAGACTCAGGGCTTAATTCTGGACATGTTCACATTAGGATCTGAGGGGAGACATTAAAGTAGAAATGTCAAATAAGAAGTTGGTCTTGGGGCACCTGGGTAGCTCAGTTGGTTAAGAGTCCGACTTCAGCTCAGGTCATGAACTCACAGTTTGTGGGTTGGAGCCCCACGTCAGGTTCTGTGCTGACAGTCAGCTCAGAACCTGGAGACTGTCTTCAGATTCTGTATCTCCCTCTCTCTCTGACCCTCCCCTGCTAATGCTGTGTCTCTCTCTCTCTCTCTCTCTCTCTCTCTGTCACTCTCAAAAATAAATAAAACATAAAAAAATTTTTTTTAAGAAATTGGTCTTATGGGGCACCTGGGTGGCTCAGTCGGTTGAGTGTCCAACTTTGGCTCAGATCATGACCTCATGGTCCATGAGTTTGAGCCTTGTGAGAACGTGCTTTGAATTCTGTGTCTCCCTCTTTTTCTGCCCCCCCCAACAAAAATAAACATTAAAAAACTAAGAAAAAAAGAAGTTTGGCCTTATGAATTGAGAATTCAAGAGAGAAGTGTGGGCAGGGAACACACAATAGGGAGGAACTAACATTTGATGCAATTTAAAATGATGACATCCAAGCTCATGATAATAGCTAAGAAGGGAATAAGACATAGGCAGTATGGTCACTAATATTATGAGGTTGTAAGGAAAGGAAAAAGAGGAGACTTAAAAAGAGAAAGGAGTAATACAGGACATGTACAAAGTCACAAAAAAGTACCAAATAACTAATAAACATATGAAAGTATGTTCAAATGAATGAGCTCTTAGGAAAATGCAAATTAAAGCCAAAATGTGGCCTCAGGAGGAAGGACTTCAAAATCTTTTTCTCCAAAAAAATGACTTTGAAACTGTTCAGAATTGCTAAAAACAACCATTTCAGGAATCTGGCAATTAACCAAAGTTAAATAACATATTAAGAAGCACTTATTCATGAAACACTGTTGAAATTCGTTTACAAACAGTAGGAATCTGTGGCACTCCTGCTTGCAGCTACTTCCGTCCCTTCCTCAGTAGTCAGGGTGAGCGTTTTCCCTGGACCACAGCTACGACAGCTTAAAGGACAGAGAGGCTCAAAGGATCCAGATCCAAAGATGAAAGAGAATATGCCATTCAGCAGTGCCTCCAGTGAAAGAAGCAATCCCACCAGCAAGACTGACATAGCCATCCCATTTAGGACAAGCAACCAACAAGCAACATAATGAGAAAGGTACAGAAAGATCCTAGTAATGAGAGACGCACAGAGGGACTTGAACTCTGCCAACAACCTTCTGCCTTCCATCCACATGCCTTAAGTAAACCAAGCTGCCTTTGTGTCCTGAACTGACGGCAAGGCTGCACACGTGCACAGGGGACGTGACGGGAGAAACTAGAAGGCAGGGCAGACTAGAAACCTGCCTCAACTACAAATATGCTCCCCAACTCACACACAGATGCTTCAGACAGGTGGAAATATACTCCACTCTTCACGCTCTGGGTGTTTGAACATAACTCTGATCAATCATAGACCATGAAACTATGCATATTGTAATGTTGAGAAGACGAAGCAAGACTCAAAAGAGTCCATCTTTTTTAAACATGAGCCATGTATGCTTACCTAAGGAGCCTCAACTGTATCCTAAATAATGAGGAATCACTAAATGATTTAACAAGGGAGTAATGAACTGGAATTGCATTTTATAAGATCACTTTGGCAAGGTAGAAGGTAGGTTGGCAGAGGACAAAATTGGACACAGAGAGCAAAAATAACAATTTGAACCAAGACAATGGCAAAGGAAAGGAGACCAAAGGATGCACAGGTAAGTCAGTATGAACAATTTTTAAAGGAGGACTAAACTAATATAATGATCCTCTAGGTCTAGGTATTGAGGAGACAAAGGAAGGATGGTAGGACCATGTACTGAAACAAAGCATTTAAATGATGAGAGGCTGAAAGATGATGAGCTCAGTTTTGATTACACAGAGCTCGAGGTTCACAGTGCTCTAATAGGTAAGACTGCTTATGTAATTAAACTTTGTGTAAAATCTATTGCTCAGAAAAAGAGAGCTGCTATAAGGAAGTACAGAATTGTAGTGGTCTAAAAGCCTGGGTTTTAGAGCTAGAGCTAGAGCTCCAGTTCTAGCTCAAACTTGGCCAAATCAATAGCTTTCTTGGTGCTAAAGTCTATCATTTATTCAAGTTTGATACAAAATGAAGAAAATAAGACTGACCTATATATTTACAAGAGTGTCAAATTATACAGAATGCTGTAAAACAAGAATACATTTGATTGCTACTATAGCACACAATTTGTTCTGGAAATTGTAACTAATAAATATGACCAAAATGAAGCCATTAATATAGGAAAAGAAACCATATTTTTACTATGTCAGATGACCTGAAAGCCCCAATAATTATTTTTAAAAGTACTGGAGAGCTCAGCATCTGAATTTGGCTGAGGTCATGATCTCACAGTCATGGGTATGAGCTCTGCATCTGGCTCACTGCTGTCGGCACCGAGCCCACATCATCGCCTCTGTCCCCCTCTCTCTCTGCCCCTCCCTTGCTCTCTCTCTCAAAAATAAATAAACATTAAAAATAAATAAAAGTACTAGAAGTAGAAAACCGTTCATTTAGGTAATCAATTCCAAAAGATACCTAGGAATATCACTCTTTAAAGTGAAACTTACTATTTTCCTAAAAGGTAAGGCAATGTTATAGATACGCCTTTTCACTCCAAATTTATAAATTTAAAAGAACATTCATCAAAATACCAAATAAGAAATATACATACGAGGGAAATTCACCAAAACAATCATAAACATTCATAACTGTACTAGGTACTAGGGTAGTATGATTTTTTTATTATTTCTTTCTCTATATTTTTACAAACATCCATGGTCATACTTATATTGTCTGTAGTTGAAGGCCTTTTCCAAGACTTTAAAAATAAGCATTTTTCAAGTTCAAGCATGAACTTAACTCATAATAGATCAGAGCACAGAGATAATTATTTAAAAAGAGAGAATGGCTCTTTAGCCAGCAAGATTTGACTCTAATCTGGATGGCAACCAAAACAGACTGGTCAGTCATTAAAACTTGAAAAACATAAAAGAGATTAGTAAGGAAGCACTGGCAATGTGCATTACACTGTTCAAGAGAAAGATTCTTTCCCTACAAACGTAAAATTACAACTGGTCCTCAGTGGTAAATCTGTCTCTACTGCAGAGCAAGATGTACACCACTCTTAGATTATGCCATTAAGTATCTCATTTATTCAACTACACATGAGAATTTGTATTCATTCTGTGCTCATACAATTGTGACTGGCCCACCTACAAGAAAAAAAATGAATCACTGTGATGACAGGAGCGTTCTAGTTCACTTGATAATTCTATTTATTAGAAATTAATAAATTAGACTCATATATATGCATACATATATAATACATATATATTACATGTTATATATATATTATATATATATGCATGCTTTTGAACCTGAGGGTAAGATATTGGGCTTCATAAACCGATCACTGTAAAGATAACTCTCCACAAGGCATTTTGAAATATAGCCGGCCACCCTGCTCAGTGAGCCCAAACATCACTGTTAACGGAGAATGTAGTTTTAATTGTTAAGTGTGCATAATTATTATCACTATTTATATTTTAATTTGTAAATTTGTAAAGTATTATAGTTTTCCTTTCTCTGACACTCTTGATAATCTTTAAAAATGATGTTCAAAAATATTTAATTCATAAGTGATACAACCTGTTCTTGAAATGATTGCTTAAGATTTGCATATGCTTAAGTGACAAATCATATCATAACACACAATAAATTATGAATGAAAAATCTAGTGTAACTGACTATGATTCAATGTTTATTACAAAAACACAGCATGCTGCTCCAAGTACATTTTTCTCCTAATCACCAAAGATAAACTTAAAAAAAAATAAAAATCTACTTTAGTCTAATCATACTATACCAATACAATATATTTAATCTTTATCTAGTGGCATTCAGGCCCAGAAATAGTTTTTCATTAATTCACAGTGGATGGCTTAAACAAATGCAGCATTACACTAAAATGTAATAGAAGTAATATGTTCATAACTTCCCTAAAAACAAGTATTAATACAGGGATATATATTTTTTTAAATAAGCTGGTGGAAAAAGAAAAGTTAAGCATAAATTAAGCACTCAAACCAACAAATGTATTTATTTTTTACTGACATAAAACAGCATATCTAAGAAACCTGTGAAAAATGTCTATTTCTTTTAGTAAACATTAAAATTGTCATTTAACTTTAGCAAAGAATCTAAGCATATTCTGTACACAGAGATCAAAAAGTAGGTACTTAATATTTCACTTTTGAAATAAAAATGATTACTTCCAACAATTCAATGCATAAATATCACAAAAGTGAATGGGTAAGCAAAGTAACAGTATTTAAGATACTAATTCCATTATTTACTCTCTAATTTGATAAGGTTTCTGATAGAAATATCTAGTTAAGCTTATATACTATCAGCATATTTAAGACATAGTGAAGAACCAGTCTTGTCAAATATACATGGAAAGCATTTTTAATCTTCTTTTTTATAAAAAAAAGTTTATTTATTTTGAGAGAGAGAGAGCACAAGCTGGGTAGGGGCAAAGAGAGAGAGGAGAGACAGAGAATCCAAGCAGGCTCCACGCTGTCAGCACAGAGCCTGATCCAGGGCTTAAATTCATGAACCATGAGATCATGACCTGAGCTAAAGTCAATGCTTAACCAACTGAGGAACCCAGGCGCCCCAAATCTTCTTTTAAAATGATGTACCTCAGAAATAAAAGAAGTGAAATCTCTTAACAGAATCAGGCTCTGCAACTCAAGATATCATCATCTAACAGAAATTCACTCTCAATTGTCTGTTTAGATTTGCACTTTACAAAAGTCTAAATCAAAATTTGTAGAAATAATGGATAAACTTGGAAGACATTACGCCACGTGAAAGAAGCCAGTCACTAAAAGACAAATACTGTATGATTCCACTTATGTGAGATATCTAGAGTAGCCAAATTAACAGAAATAGAAAGTAGAAGAGAAAGTCGGCCAGAGTCTGAGAGGAGGGGGCAAAAGGAAATTAGTATTTAGTGGGTACAAAGTTTCAATTTTGCAAGGTGAACACAGTTCTGGAACTTGGTTGCAAAACAGTATGAATATACTTTACTGAACTGTAGACTTAAAAATGATTAAGATGGTATATATTATGCTACAGGTACTTCACCATAAATTCAAAAATAAATTTAAAAACTGTAGAAATAGGGGTGCCTGGATGGCTGAGCATCTGACTCTTGATTTCTCTCAGGTCAGAATCAGAGCCTCAAGCCACCTTGCACCAGGCTCTTCCGTGCTGATAGCCTGGAGCCTGCATGGGATTCCCTTTCTCCCTCTCTGTCTGCCCCTCCCCTGCTTGCTTACTATCTGTCTCTCTCTCTCAAAATAAAGAAAATAAACTTTTAGCAAATTGTAGAAATAATATTTTATGTCTCTAGAATCTTTTCCCGAGTTCATTCATTAATTTTAATATATAATGATAAATAAATTTAGAGTATACTTGAAGTACTGATAATTTGAAGACAGATGGGGAAAAGAAAGCCAAGTTAATTAAATTGAGATATGTTACATCATTTTATATATGCTAGATGTGCTTTAAATCAGTATATATCTAGCTGTGAGTTGTTAATTGTGGGAGTTAGGTGATAGGTACCCGTGAATTCATCATACTATTCTCTTTACATTTGTACTCTTGAAATTTTTTATAAGACATTAAAAATAAAAACAGCTGTGCAAATAAGCAAAGTGTGAAATTCAGGAGGGCAGCAGGACTGATGGAAGAGCAAGGTAGTTTTCTACCAAGATAGTGTTAAAATATGGAATAAAGTAAAATGTAGAAATATTTTATAATTTGTGTTTTAAAATATGAATTTTACATAATGGTGAAGGGTTTTTAAGAAAAGCAGTGTGAATTAACCAAAAAGACTATTGAAAATAAAGAATTAAAAAATCAGTTTACGGGAGCTTAGGTGATTCAGTTGGTTAAATGTCCAACTCGATTTCAGCTCAGATCATGATTCCTTGGTTGCTGACAGCACAGAGACTACTTAGGATTCTCTCTCTCCCCCTCTCTCTGCCCCTCCCTCACTCGCTCTCCCTCTCTCTCTTAAAATAAATAAACTTTATTTTAAAAATCAGTTTAAATTTCTAAGAATAAAATGAAATTGTAAAATTTTACTCCATCTAAATGAGGAAACAAGCCCTTCCAATCAGCTGTTCCAAAGCTATAAAGAAAGTAATCAAAATATTTCTAGTGTGTTGCTATGTAAATTTCAAAATATAATCAAGCAGGTTTAATGAGAGATGGGAATTAATGGGGGGGAGGCCCTTTAATTCTTCTTCAATAATAACATATGAAATAATCTAGTATTAACTGTATAAAATCCAATCTCAAGATTAGTAGACTAGTATTTTGTTTATAGTATTTGAATACAGTATCCTATTTTTTGCTATACAAAAGTGAGAAAACAAAGTTGGAAACCCACAGGAAATTGTTTTACCAATAACCTGTGAAAGGTCAAATCACAGAACTGAGGTCCGGAACCAATGTATTCAATCTAGTAGGCAAAAAAAACAAAAACAAAAAATTTAGAAGGTAAGTTGCTTTGAAGTTTTAAACTCTGAACAAATCCCTAAAGGGGGTCTAAATGTAAGATAAGGCAAAGAACACTTGTAATTATTAATAAAGTTTAGGGTACAGAATAAATTATGACAAGATACAAGAAAAGGAAGCATATACAGAACATACATAAAAGTAGGGAAAATAGTACCAAATTCAAACCTATATATACATTACCCATACTCAATACATATTAAGATTTTGCCACATTTGTTTCATCTATCCCTGTTTTGTTTTTTATTTTGCTAAGCTAAATTGGTATCATTTTATACTTTATTCCCTAATCAAATATCCCAAACTATCTGTAAAAGGGTCCTTTTACAGTTGATTTTTTCGCATCAAGATCACAAATTACATTAGGTTTTATGTCTTGAATTTTTTAAATCTGGAGCAGTGCTGCTCAAAGTGTGGTCTGAACTGGTGCCTGTTCACATACGAATTGTTGCTAGTCTGAAAACTGTTCTCGATCTTCACACTCTTTGTCATAGGTCCAAAAGATAACTTCAGAAAAGAAAAGTAAGGACTTAGAAACTTTCATAGCAAGTTGACACTGTCAAAGCATCCAAGGGCATGGTCAGTGGACCTGTGGCCCAGGCTGCTGGTCTTAATTGTCTCATAGTGACTCACATATGACCCAAGCTGCACACTAATCTTGTACCCTGGAAACACTTACTGGTCACTGCTCAGAAAGGATATTTTAATAACAAACACAAACTTGTTCCTCAATTCCAGATAGTTAGAGATACAATCCTCTCCTCACCTCTTTATCCAACCATTAAATTTTTAAGGAAATTGGACCAGCTGTCCTTTAGATTTCTGTATTTCTCTTTTTGTTGCCTGTGGTGCCAATTAACTTGGTTCTCTATCACTTGTCTTCCTTAATTGATTCTATTCAGGTTCAACATTTTGGGCAAGAATATTTCATGGATTTTGCTCTGTGATTCATATTATAAAACTTCAGCAAGTATATCATACCTGGATACACTATTTTAATGCCATGATTAATCACTAGGTTCAAGAGATGATAGCCCAATCCCTCCTTCGTTAATTCCTCATCAACCTTTACCTAATAGTTTCATCCACTGACTACTATCACTTAATTCATTTCATTCGACATTGAAAAGTAGTGATTTTCTAATTCTACCATCATTTCGATTAGATGAAAGTTTGAAAAAAAAAAGTTCACTTCTCAAATTAGCCTATTAAGTTACCATGACATATAGGTCATATAGAAAAGGTAAGATAAATGTTTATTTCTTTCCTGTTGACTAACAATTTTCAAACAAAAATCTTGGCTGTCCTGGATTCTCCCAATAATGTTCAATGGAAACTCTTCTACTCTCCTGTGTTCATTCGTTTCTCTCTATCATTTTCTCTATCTTTTTCTATTATAAACTCATGGGTTTTTAACATATTTGTCTTTCAAGATGTTGCATTCATTGTTATTTGCTAGCTTTTGCTATTCCTTATCCTAGAAGACTCAGAATGATACACCAAGACCAGTACATTTGGTGCTAAATAGACTTAAACAGAATTTTGTGAACAGTTAACTGCAATTTCACTGATAGAATTATTTCTGTAATAAAAAAACACTGAAAATTCCAAACAACCAGCTAAAAATGGTAACCATAATATGGCTTTCCATGTGCCAGAAGCTGTGCTAAACTCTTTGAATGTAAATCTCATTTAACCTACACAACTTCGATGTTGTATGGTGGGTATTATTTTTATTCCTATTTTACAGATAAAGAAAATGAGGAGCACCTGGGTGGCTCAGTTGGTTAGGCATCTGACTTAGCTCAGTCATGATCTCCTAATTTGTGGGTTCGAGCCCTGCATCAGGCACTATGCTGACAGCTCAGAGCCTGGAGCTTGCTTCAGATTCTGTCTCTTTCTCTCTCTGCCCCTCCCCCACTCACACTCTCTCTGTCTCTCAAAAAATGAATAATCATTAAAAAAAAACTTAAAAAAAAAGTTTTGGAGACCTCAACTAACTTGTCCAAAATCCAACTAGTAAAGGGTAAAAGAAGGATTTATAGCCATGTTGAACTATGAAGTTTATGCCCTTAATTTGTACCTTTAATATCTGACAAACCATCCTGTTAAACAATGGCTCTCAACAAGAATGTACCGCCTCCCTGAGAGGTTTGTAAATGTTGGGGATAGGGAAACAAGAATAGTCCTGTCCAGACGCTAATAGCATGTGGTCCCACTGAAAAATAATGACTTAGAACTATCTTCCTTATTCTGCATACCTTTAAAATATAAAAATTGGAACTATTTTTATGATGTTAAGAAACTGTTATATTTAAATTTTTTAAATTATTTATATGTTTCATTAAATCACACTGCTCTTCTCATTAACTTTGCAGGGAAAATGATGTTTTGCCTTATCTATAAAGTGGACTTTAAACAATTCTCTAAATATTGTCATGATTATTTTAAATTTAAGAAATAAAATGGATGATGCCAAAGCTATTTATAAATAAGCCTGAAGGTATGAGTGACAAGATGTGTACTCCTGAAAGGAGGCTCTATATATAGGGATAAACAAGACTCTTTTTTTTAATTTTTAAAAAATATTTATTTATTCTTTGAGAGAGAAAGAGCATGAGCCAGGGAGGGGCAGAGAGAGGGAGACACAGAATCTGAAGCAGGTTCCAGGCTTTGTGCTGTCGGCACAGGGCCTGACGTGGGGCTTCAGCACGTGACCTGAGCTGAAGTCAGATGTTTAACCAAGTGAGACACCGAGGTGCCCATCAAGATTCTTTCTAAAAATAACTTTCAGGAAAAAAAACGACTTTCAGGAGTGGATGGGAGGCATACAGAGGTGTACAAGGATATACAAGCTTATGTATATGTTCACTCTCTTGAATGCAGTGAGGGATCATAGGTCTATATACACAACATCAAACTGTGCACTTTAAATATGTCCAGCTTGTTGTTTCCCAATTATACTTAAACACAACTATTTTTTTAATAAAAGAAAAATAAATTTCTGGAGGCTATAACGTAAAACAACGTAAGGATTCTCCCTAATAGGCCCACAAAAAAACTGAGATATATACATATGGAAGATCTGAAGGAAATAACCAAGTGACTGATTCATAATTTACTTCATAAAAGCAATACAAAACTGCAGAAATTAAGTGGCAAAAATACTAACATCCCAAAATTCAGAAGAAAGGTATCTGCTTTGCACAGAGCCCCCTTTACTAATTGAGATCAACACCATGCACTGAGGCCGGGCGAGGTAAGAAACAGTCCTACCACACATACACCCAATCCCAGAAGTCATCAACTGGTCACATATATCCCACATTTTATACATCACTGGCATGTGGGGTTTGGTCCTTGAAAAATCTTTTTTAATTAGTTAACAGTATTTGAAAATTTAGATTTCTCCCCCCAAATCTTTTTTTACTTTTCTGGGAAGATCTGGTAATCACCGGGTCCATAGTCCCAACCCGGCAATAAGACAAGCACTCTGGACTCAGTGTCCATACTGTCCTGTACCCGGCAGCTTGACTCATTTATGTTATCATGCCCAGACTCCAACGCTTTTGAGCTTGCAGTTCTTGCCCTACGGCTATAAAGACTTTCTCTAAACAGTGTTTTGTTTTGTTTTGGTACTATCTCTGGGCTCACCCCTACATTAAAGAAAAGCGCTGTTAATTAGAGGTGCAATTCTCAGTCCAAAGGGTGGGGAACTTTTCTAACTCAGCAGGCAGTGGCAACAAACAAGGAGCCAAACACAGCCATACCTGTCTCTGAAGCTGAGGTAAGACAGGAAAAAGAACAAGTCCTGGAAGCTAGTGCTTGGCGCACTAGTTTCAACAAATTAAAGGAAGAAATTTCTAACAGATATTTAAGGGTTATTTTATGAATCTCCCTCCTGGAGACGCATCCCAGCACCCCCAACAGGTGCATGCATGGGCGCGTGCGCGCACACGCACGCACAACACACACACCATATACACTAAACACTGTCCCAGCTCCCTTCGTAAACCCGTTCAGGTCACTGAAATGGCTAACTGGAATACCTATTCTTCTACCTCCAGCTTAAGACAAAAGAAAATTTCTTTTTTAAAAAAATCTGATGGGGGACGCCTGGGTGTCTCAGTGGGTTAAGCATCAGACTCTTGATTTTGGCTCAGGTCATGATCTTACTGTTGGTGAGCTGAAGCCCCATGTTAGTCTCTGAGCTGACAGTGTGGAGCCTGCTTGGGATGCTCTCTCTCTCCCCTCTCTCTCTGCCTCTTTCCCACTCATTCTCTCTCTCTCAAAATAAATAAATAAAAAGGAAAAGTTTCAAAAAAATAGCCATGAAACTATTACAGGTCAAAAGGGGTCAGAAAGCTATACTCATTCAATGCATAAATAACCAGCACTTTTTAAAATGATTAGATATCAGAAACATTGATATAAAAGTCGATGAATACAAGGAGATATGTTATTACTATTACTTATTTTTCTACTCAATTCATAAAATAAGAGAAATATTACAAAGAAGGTGACAAAACCTCCTCATTTGCAGATGACTTCGCTCTACCTTAGAAGACACAAGAAATCACTGACAAACTTTGGGAACTAAAAGGAGAACTCAGTTAGATGGAATGGTTACAAAGTTGATATACAAAAAGGAGCAACTCTTTTATATGTCAATAATCACAGAAGAAATAAGATGAATAAAAATCCAAAAACAATCGCAAACAGAATAATAAAATACTCAGGAAAATGATTAATAATAGGAGCTGATAATAAGGTCATGTTATCCTGGAGCAAGAGATGCCGTAGGTGCTTATGAACTGTCCAGTCACTGACTTAAAGCTTAGGGCTTTAAGGGCCTACACGCCCCACCCTCACCCCCAGGACAGCTTAGCTGACATAAGACCCAAAGGAAATCATGGCTTCTCTCTCCAGTGGCACTCTAGATTGGATCAAGACCTGCATTTCCCTTGCCTAGTTCTGAATCATAGGAATCAGCTCAAAACTATTAACATTTCTCAGAATTCATACAGAAAACAGAGCCAATAAGCAGAAAAACAGAAATCATAACTTTTTTAGAAATGAAATTAAGACATGGAGAAGAGGAAACATCCTCTCTGAAAATCATCTCAATGAACTCTTCAAGATGTTGTGGCAGAGAATCTTAACTAAATGTATGTATTTTCACAATAGATAAGTACATAGACCTTTTACATTATTATTACTGAATAGAATGAAAAGAAAGAATGTTTTGTAATGTGTTTACATTATTAACAAATCCCCCATTAATTCAGTCCTCAATATTTCAGAATTTGTGATTGTTTGATGATGATTTGGTTTCAGGATTATCTTTCCACTCTCTGGACAAAAGTACTTTCCTAAGAAAATTAATAGTGTAAATAAATGGTTTGGAGCACCACAGAAGCATCTGTTTACATTCAGATAATTAATATGCTAAGGATTCTTATCTATTAAATTAAAGCAGGTCACCTAAGGACTTTTCTAGATAATACTTCATTAGCCTAATTATAATGAGTACATATAGTTGAAGCAATAAAATGGACATCTGTTTTAAAACATTCTTCAATTTAAGCCTTTTACTAAATCAAACTAGCTCTCACACATTAATTTCAATTCTTGAGGTTTACGTGGGCAAAAAAAAGAAAATAAAATAAAACCTTCATTGAAATAGAACATAAAAAATTTCTGTTCTTACCTTTGAAGTTCTCCATTCCCAACCATCACCTATCTGCTGTGAATGTCTAATGAATTCTGCACAACAATGCTGGAATGTTTTTTCTCCAAAGAACTCATCTTCTTCCATACTAAATGATAACTGCAATATAAAAACTAAGTATAAGCATCAGCTGTAGAATGAATGCTAAAAGTAATTCTGCTAAATCACTTATTTCTTCAAACAAACCAAAAATTGGGACACTGAATGGAAAATATCCTCAGAGTCATTCAAAAAAAGTGCTACATTTCCATCTTTCTCAGTCTATCCCCATTTTTTAATCAGGAAGAAAATGTAATCAACATCAAAACTGAAAACCTAGACGTATGGGGTGGCTGGGTGGCTCAGTCAGTTAAGCATCCAACTTCGGCTCAGGTCATGATCTCAGGGCTCATGAATTTGAGCCCCACATCAGGCTCTGTGCTGACAAGTCGGAGCCTGGAGCCTGCTTCAGATTCTGTGTCTCCCTCTCTGCCACTCCCCCACTTGTACTATGTCTATCTCAAAAATAAACATTAAAAAAATGTTTTAGCCTAGATTTGTAACAAATGTATATCTAGGATTCAAAAAGTTCATCTGTCCATAAATTTAGTTTCCAGAGCTTAATTTTATCTCACTTCTTCTGAGCTAATGTTTCCAAACAATCTCTTCAGTGCTTCCTTCTCTACTTCCTACCTTACTTAGCCCTTATGTATATAGCGTGGCAGTCTTAGTAGAGCTGAGCTGTTTTTCACACTTTATTAGAGTTCAACTCCCTAACAAATGATGCTCTAAAGCCTGAAAGTATTTGTTTTTCAAGGTGTAAAGTTAGGATCACCTAAGTAATTACCTACTTTATCGAATCTACAAATGTGACAAATCAAGGAACAGCCACATATTTGTTACACAAATCTGTCCAAAACATAAAATATTTATAAAAAGAGAATTTTAAAGCTAGAAAGAAACTGATATATTATGTAATTTAAGTCCCTTAATAAGAAAAATTAGACCAAGTGAAGTCCCATACTCTCCTCATTGGTGATAAGCACCATCAGGAAAATTAGCACGTGTAGACTGCTTACTCTGTCAAGTACAATGCTACACACTTTAAATTCCCATTTAACCCTTAAACAACTCAAAGACTATTGTTATCCTCATTTCTCAAATGAAAAAGAGAAAGTAATCTGCTCAAGAAAGGCAAATGAGAAAGGATTCAAACCCCAGTAGGGCTCCAGGGCCAATGATCTGTCTATACTAGCTGATTCTCAGTCCAGTATTCTTTCTGATTATTCAAATTTAATGTGACCTATACAAGCAGTTGTTCATTCATACAACAGATCCATACTTAATATATACAGTAGGTACTGTGTATGCTGTGTGAGCTCACAGTGTAATAAAGGGAAATAGGCAATAAAAATCGTTACAGTAGAAACTCCGTTAACCAAATTCCATTTAACCAACTTGCCAGGTTAACCAACATAATATCCATTCCCTCAGTAAAACACTGACTGGTATCTACAACATTCTGATCATGAAGTACTTCCCTCCCCATCAGTTGAGTTTATGTTTACAAACCACATCTGTATAGTATAAATACTACTTTAATTAAATACTCCACAAACCAAACCAATAAAATACAAGTAAAAAAGAAAAACAACTGTTATATCTGTGATGTAATGCCTCAGAAAGACTTTATAACACTAAGTATCCATAAGAAAAACAAACTACTACTGAAGTAGGTATGGACAATATAACTGAAAAGACTGGTCGGGGGAAAACCACACAAATCTAGCATTCTGTGCTCAGGTTGCTATACAAATGGCCTGAAATCTTTCTTTTAAACCAATATTGGAGGGTTTCCTGGGTACTCAGTCAGCTGAGCATCCGACTCTTGATTTCAGCTCATGATCCCAGAGTTGTGGGACTGATCCCTCCACTGGGCTCTGCACTGAACTTGGAGCCTGCTTGGAATTCTCCCTCTCTCTCTCTCTGCCCCTCTCCCCTGCTTGTGCTAAAAAGAAAAAAAAAAAAAAACACTAAGATTGGAAATGTAGAGGGATGCATTATGGGGTTAGAATTCAGGAAGGAACAATGAATTCCAACCAAGTTCCCATACTCAAAAAAAAATCCCTTAGTCATACATGAGACAACTGGCAAATGAATGTATTTCTGTTCTACGTTGAAATAAAATCTCATGTATGCATGTATTTTTTTTAACTCTAGCTTTAATCAACTTTTTCAATTAATTGCTCAACTGTCAATTCTGACAGCACTGGAAAAGAGGACTTCTATTTAAAGTATATACAAATGATGGAGTCCCTTATAAAGAGGGGATAGTGTGGGAGGGTGTGTGGGGTGGGCGTGAAGATGAATCCTTAAGGTATATAAGAGTTTTTGTAGAGCAGATTGTCAGTGGGTGAAGCACAAGGGTTAGACCATGGTCCAAGCAGGGAAAATTGTATGAACAAAGGCAAGTTAGGGTATAGAGAACTCTAAGTCTGATCTCACAAACATGATGCAGCAAGTGTAGGGAGATAGAGATAGTCTAGTCATATGCAAGTTAAACTTCTTTGCCCTCTCCTGGAGCAGAAAGACATAGGAAAGGCCTCAAAGATACAAGATTGAAGAGATAAACTTCTTGAAGGGAGGCTTGTGTGCCATGCAACAGTTTGGACTGTAAGGTTGTTGTGATTACCCTTAGCAATAATCAGTTCACCAAGTATGGGAACCAGCAGGGAGCTGCACTGGACACACATGCAAAGCTGAGGTTTCGCTGGGTTGATTCAGTGGATGGGTAAGTATAGGAGAAGGACTATACTAGTGAGAATAGCTCAGAGTTCCAAATTAGGTAGGTAACATGCCAAAAGACTGAAGGGGCTGGGAAAATATGGTAGTGTCAAAGAATATTAGATGCAAAAAGAGCTAACAACAACTGTAGGGAAAGGAAAGAAAAGGAAGCCTAGGAAGACTTTGAGACTTTAGAACTTCAGGAGAGCTTACCAAGTATATAAAGTAACTTAAAGAAGAAGGTAACTAGGTCTCAGAAAGTTTCGATAATTACGAGACTTGAGGCACTTGGGTGACTCAGTCAGTTAAGCATCCGATTCTTGATTTTGGCTCAGGTCAAGATCTCACGATTCTGTGAGGTTGGGCTTTATGCTGACAGCACAGAGCCTGCCTGAGATTCTCTCTATCCTTCTCTCTCTATCCCTCCCCTGAATGTCCTCTCTCTCTCAAAATAAACAAATAAATATTCAAACAAAAAGAAAACTATGAGGCTTATGCCTGCTGTTTTCCACCTGGATACTGAAGTTACTCAGAATTATCTGGAGAGCTGGTGTGGGTGGAGAGCTCTTTAAAGGAGTTGGAATATCAAATGAGAGATTTGTAAGTGACAAGGGACAAATGGTAGGAAATGGAAAAGGACAGAGATGATAAGTGATATAATACTCTGAATTCATCAAGAATAATTACTAATAAACTAATATATGTGATCCTTATAAGCCAGAACACAGCCTAGGATTCCTCTACAAGATAGTGGTAAAAGTAGCCAATAGGGAAAGTACTAAGAAAAAGAAACCTAGCTTGCTGTATATGGTGGAGCTAAATTTCATAGGATATGAAGGTCCTCAAAAGAGTTTCCAAGGAGCCTCAAAAGAGGAGGGATATTGACAACAAACTAGAGAAGCAGTGACTTAAAATTGGTTCTCAGGAGGTAGAGGCCTCCAGCAAGCTCCCATGCCTTAAAATTTATAGGGTGGAGGAAGCAGCAGCTTCCACTCAAAGAACTTCAGTTTTTGTTTGTTGTTTTTTGTTTCAAAGCCAAGTTTCCTTTAAAACTAGTTAGTGGAAGCACTGACCTGTGAAGATGTTAACATCATGTGATACATAAGTGTGAAAACTGATCCACACTATATCCACTCTCCACCCCCACCTTGGAAATTCACAATACACACTTTGGTGGGGAAACTATTAACCCAGGGTTTCCTGACTCTTTTAACCATAAAATTCTTTCTCTGGGAATACTTAACTTACTGCACAGAATGTAGTATAGACAATAATGGGTTAAGGATTTAGGTACGTTTGTTTACTGCAGATGTGTCCTCCTGAAATCACAATGGAAAATCTGAGAGAGTAGGAGAACAGTGGGAGAACAGGTTTGGGTAGAGAAAGCAGCAAGAATGGGAATGGAAGCACATAGGAGACAATAAAGTACGCAAACTTCTACTCAAGCAGTCATCAAACGTTCTGGGTATGGACAAAAGATCTCTGGGTTACACACCAAATCCTGCTTAAGGAGCTTCAGTGCAGACACAAGTTGAGAAAGTGATACCTAAGAAGACACTAAAAGGAAAAACAGAAGCCAACTTAGCAAAGGAGGGAGGCAAAGGACCAGGATGCACAAAAATCTGAATATAAGGAAAGGTCTGGTAATCGAAGAAGTCTTGCTTGACTGAAGTACAGAGGCAGAAGGGAGGTAGTGAGAGAACTACTGCGGATATCTCTCCTGAGCCTGTCTCTCCTGAGGGCTCAAAAGGGTGTTGAACTTGGGAGGAAACTGACTATGTTTGCATTCTGGCTTCCAGGGGAGACTACAGGCTGACTAAATGAAGATTTGTTGATAGTCTGTAGCAATAATCCAGAAAAGACAAAATGATGCTAAACAGAGCCAAACACTGGAAGTGGGTAGAAGAGCGAGGGATTCAAAAGACATTTTGCTAGTACTCTCATTACAACTGGTGATCTTGCTATGTGAGGGATAGGTGATAGAAAAGATTCAAGAAAGATGCCCAGTTTTTTGCCTCAGGTAGTTTTTTTGCCTCAAGAGTCAGGTTTAAGGAGTGAGATGGGGTTAATTTAATTGCACTGAGTGCAAAATGCCTATGGAATAACCATGTGAAGGGAATCTAGCAGGCATTTGGAGATGGATCTGGAACTGAGAAAAAAAGAGAGATCTGGGCCAGAAATATGGATTCTAAATCAACATTACATAAATAAGAGAACACATATGATCACTCAGGGAGAGGATATAGAACTAGAACAGGGAGACCAAAATGGAGCACTCAGAAAAATAAGGTGTTTTAACTATACAGTGAGCCTGACATACAATGAGATACTAAATCAAACAAAAATTGAATTTAATTCATTAAAAAAATACTAATATATTTTGGCATATTTTATAAATTCCAAACAAATCCTTACTTAACAACAAAATTGAACTAAAGTAAAAACACTTCATTCGCTAAGCTCCCCAGTTACTTGAGGTTTACTGAACTATTCAAAATGCTAGTTGAAACATAAAATTTCACTCAATAGCCACAGTTTATCTAATTAACAGGTCTGTGCCAATAGCAAGATGACAGCACATCAAAGCACTAATTAATATTTGGTTGAATACTTTTAAATTATCTAAGGACTGGGCTTTGCTGAAGGATGTTACATATAATAATACAAACACTTATGGCTTGATTACGAAATTAGGAATTATATCATATTAAAATGATACCCATCTCAATTTGAATCATTATAATATGTCATAATGAAATATCACTGAATAATTATTCTCTTTGCTCAAGTAAGAATATTTCAACTTATTAAAAATGAAAACATACGACCATCAACATTTTTACATATACTTTTCAAACTGTAATACTCTGGTCTCTACCAAGTTCATAGACCAGTAGAGGCAGAAATGAGACTATTAGAACTTCCTACTATGAGATGGCTGAAATTATGGCCAAAGATGGAAATAACCACAACTGCAGCTTAATAAGAAAAAATGGCAAGAATTTATTTTGCAAATATAAAACATCAGACATGTGAACTGCCTCGGTTTCCAGACTTAAAACATTAAAAATAAATTCACACTAGAAGTGACAACAGAACACAAAGTGAACTTTCAGTATAAAGACTAATTCCAATTGTCATCTCATCCTAAACAATGAACCTCTCACTTCTTATTATAAATAAAAGTTAGAAGGGAGTCAGAGCTCTTTCGTGCCATAAAATATAAGTTGCTGATACATCTATTTTGCTTGAGTCTTAAACCTGCTGGAAACTTATTTGTTTTTTTTAAGCTCAAATAATCAAAATCTCTTTTTTTTAACTGCTTCAGCAGAGGCTGAAGATTGGGAAAGTAGAATAATTTTTCTCCCCATCAAGTGAAAGCAGTCTTTCTAAACTAGAGGTTAGCCCTAAGACTAGACAATGTGAAGAAGCTTATTCTGCTGCTATTAAATATCTTTCCAGAAAAATGGCCCCTGTGAATTCTAATACTGTGTATAATCATTGTTCAAACGATCCTTTTCAGTTAAAAACAATTTTTTTCACAACCATTCTTTTTTTTTAAATCGAATGTGGGGAACTGATTGTTTTTAATTTATTTCATTTTAATTTTAGTTTATGTCAAAGACATTTCTTTTGATGAATCTATAAATCAATGTACATCAGAACCAATGTGAGACTAAAACACTTAAAGAAACATAACTAGGTTTCCCCAGACCTCAAGGTCATTTACAAAATATGTGATTATCACAGGATATATGATGAATATCTTTAAACACTGAAGATAATTTTTAACTAATAAAACTAGGCAACTTCCTCTGAATTTGTCCCTCCCTGCAGCAATCTCACATTATTATAAATTTAGATTTAGACTCTTTCCAAAAACCAGATCAACCAAACAAACAAAAAACACATGCAATTACTAGATAGGGTGGTTAAACTGAACCCAATACCGTATTAAGAACTTGCCTTGACTTCATTTAAATAATCACTTACCTACCAAGGTTCTTGGGCAGTGGTCCTCAAATTTCAGAGAGCAAAGAAGCAGTCAGGATATAAATTTAAATATAGAATCAAAGGCCCAGGCCAGGAAGATTACCTGATTCTGAAGGCCCCCAAAGGAACATTGGTAGTTAGCACCAGACATACTTTTAAGAAAGAAGCATGCTAGGAAATTGACACAAAAGACAGATTGTTTTGATAGGGCCAGTGAATGACCTGGATTTCAAGGCATTTGACAGCCTGGATGCAGCACAGCAGGGATAGCCCCAGTAATCCAAAAGCACAGGGAAGCAGCAAAAGGGAGAACCTTTGGTTCAGTCTTGACAGCCACTGACCAGTACCCAGCACTCTCTCTCTGCTTCCCACTAAAATATATATCCCAAATAAAGTTTAAACGGGATACAACATAATACCTGGAATGTAACTGAAGATGTTAATTGGTAGCTGATGCTGGCTGCGGCCTCTTGCAGTGGGAAGTCCAGTTAGGAAGAGCATAAAAAAGCATCTCATTCTACCTCATACTATATTTCCCATAAAAACAAAAACAAAAGAGCCTGAGGGGCCCCCTCCACTACTGGCTTCCAAGCCCATCGGTCATTCTCTCTCAAGGCAGTTTTCTCTCAACAATAGAATGTTCATGACCAGAGCACAGCATGCTACAGTGTAGGTAAAGTCAGCACTCGGCAGCTGTGGGAGCAGGAGGAGCCCTCAGAGGAGTGCGGCCTCACCACCACCACTTCCCCTGCAACAGCTCAGAAAACCGTAAGCCATTTCAAATCACACAAAATCACTCCCCTTGTTATAGACACAGGACAGAACAATTAAACAATAAGAAAGGAAGACCCCTTCTGAGTACAGAAAGATCTGTCATTCATTAATTGGTTGAATCTTCCAACACACTCTCCTCCCTCCCACGTAGAAGAGTGCTGCCTCACCTAGATGTAGGGAGAATGACGCGGAGAGCTTGTTCACTCTGACAAGAGTCCCTACACCTTCCCTCTTCCATCAAGGCAAGAAAATCAAAAACATCAATAACAGTATGGGGACAAGGTGACACTCTTGCACCATAAGAAAAAAGAACACCGCCAGAAAGAGGAAGAGAGAAAGCTTGCTTCTGCGGTGGACGTACACTGGGTATCAGGAGAGAAACTTGGAAATTATCTACTTTACATTCCCCACTGAAAAAGAAAAAGGGAAAAGAAAAACACAGCCTTCAAAACCAAGAGATGAAGGAAGGAAAACAACAGCCGAGAATAAAAAAGAAACTGGATAAGAAAAACTGGAAGGGAGTTCAAGTATATAATAATAGTAGATATTTAAATTCTACATGAGAGGCAATAGAGAGAAGTATAAAAGCTGGAAAAAATCTAATTAGTATTTTAGCATATACATATGAGATGATCTCCTAACACAGAAGGAAAAGGACCAACATGAAAACAAAGTATATTGGTTGATCAGAGGACAAAGACCACAAATCCAACCTACAAATAATTGGCACTTCTGAACTGAAATCATAAGCAAACAACTATTGAAAAATTATTCCTGAGCTGGAAAAAAAAAAGATCAAACATATTTACTTTTATAAATTGAGAGGATTCACTGTTTCTGACAAAACTATTGGGTAAAAAAAAAATCTATGCCTAGAGGTAGCCTAGTGGAATATCTTAATTTAAAAAAGAAAAAAAAATAAAGATGCAGGCAGAAAAAAGTTTACATACAAAGAAACAAAAATTAGGGTAGCCTCAGCTATCTCCTCCACAGCAAAGAACACCAGAAGTCGACAGAGGAATGTCTAAACATCTGAGAATTTCTGATTTACAAGTTTGCATCTTAGCATCTATAACAGAATCAGGCACACTGTAAACAAAAGTTGCAATGAATAAAAGAAAATTAAAACTTTAAATGAATTTATTTAACATATCTCTACCTATTGTACCTTCCTTCAACTTTCAAGCTTATTCAGCAATTGGTCTTTTCCCATTCAAACAAGATATTTATATAACATCTAGTCTTTCTGATGCCAGTGTCATTTTTATTAGATTATCATATTTTTATATAAAACAAGACTTTTCTGCAAGCACATTAGAGAAACTGATCCACCATGGTGATGATGTGAGCCCTTGTGGTTCTTGAATACTGAGTGAGACTTGTAAAACTAACTCTAGTCTGTATGTATGAGAATTAGGCCAGAACCAGGAACTAATGGCATATGAGTTTGGCCAAAGTTATTCCACAAATGAGAAGATACAGAAAAAATCAGCACTGTATCAGAAGCTATAGACTCTGCTACTCTGAAAATAGATGATAAGAGTCATGTATTTTTAAAATATACTGCCAAGTGCCATTAAAAAAAATAATTATTGGGGCACCTGTGTGGTTCAATTGGTTGAGCATCTGACTCGTGATTTCTTTTGTCTCAGGTCATGATCCCAGGGTCATGGGATGATCCCACTGGACATGGAGCCTGCTTGGGATTCTCTCTTAAAAAATAAGAGTGCTTGACATTTTTTAGTGAAAAAGACATTCCCTTTTTCTTCTAACAAAGTCTTCGTTAAAAACTAGATGGGGGTGCCTGGGTGGCTTAGTCAGTTAAGTGCCCAACTCTTGATTTTAGCTCAGATCGTAATTTCACAGTTGGTGAGATAGAGCCCCACATGGGTCCCAAGACACTGTGGAGCCTGCTTGGGATTCTCTCTCTATCTTTCTCTGTCTGCTCTTCCCTTGCTTTCTCTCAAAATAAATATTAAAAAAAAAAAACTAGAGGGGTCCCTATGTGGCTCAGTCGGGTGTCTATCAATTTTGGCTTGAGTCATGATCTCACAGAAAGTTCATGAGTTTGAGCTGCATGTCAGGCTCTGTGCTAACACAGGGGTGCCTGCTTGAAATTCTCTCTTACTCTCTCTGTCTCTGCCTCTCCCCATTTGCATGGGCGCTCTTACATACAAAATAAATAAACTTAAAAAAAAAACTAGATTAATGCACCTTCTTACTTCCACAAGCTTTCATTCATTCACCTGGCACCTACAATATCCTAGCACTTTGCTGTGTGTGTGTCCTCACAGGAAGGAATGTAAAATGTTTCCTGGGAAAATCAAAGCCTCTAAAAGAAGGTGTCTGGAAGACTTGAATTTAGTTCTTGAAGAATTGAATTTTGATATGTGAATAAGGGCTTACCAAGTAAAGACAAAGCCAGGTTAAAAAAAACGAAGAGCTACTCAACAAAGGGCCTGAAAAGTTTGCTAACTTTTAAAAAGAAAGTGGAAATACATGGGCATAGGTTAGGTAAACTATAGGCAGATATGGTCCAATGGTTCCCAACATTGGGAGGGACCATTCTCAAAGAGGCTGTTTGGAAATGAGTGAGAACATAGTGAGTTATCACAAATAGGAAGGTTCGTAGTTTGCTATTGCAATTTAGGGCTCAGGGAACAGATACAATGAGCATCTACAAGGTATGAGACAACTCCATAAAAATGCCAGTTGAGCCTCCATTAAGAAATAGTAGAAGTAGGTTAAAACTTAACAGTCTTGAGGTGCCTGGGTGGCTAAGTCAGTTAAGTGTCAAACTTCAGCTCAGGTCATGGTTTCATTGTTGGTGAGTTTGAGCCCCATATTGGGCTCTTCACTGACACTGCTTGAGATTCTCTCTCTCTCTTTCCTTTTCCCTCTCTCTTCCCCTCCTCCACCTCTCAAAATAAATAAATAAACTTGAAAAAAAATTTTAACAAAGACTAGAAAACTTAACCGTAGTGTTTCTTAGCATATCTTTGAAACCTGAGATCACAACCTGCATTTCTCTCAATAAATATTTACTTCCAAGAAAGCTGCGTTTTTCTTGAGAAGTAGTATGCTTCTTTCTTTGACCACCATGAAGTTGAAAACTTAGTCTATAGGGAGATCAGGGAATTGGGAGGGGCAGGAGAGGAATGAAAGCAGTTGACTCATACTACAAAATTCTATGAAGAAATTCCATTTAAAACAGTGGGCAATAAGAAACCACTATAGGTTCTTGAGCTAGCATAAAGATGATTTTAAAAGTTTTCTCTGAAGGCTATTACATGACAGTGATATGAGAAAACCCTAACCTCAAAGATAAACTTGTATTCGTAAGTATCTTCCTGGGTTCTGGGTTCTGTAAGCCTATGAGATGAGCACTTCAAGGACTGAGATACCAAACGTTTAGAGGTGCCTCTGGTTTTGCAGTTTTCAGCAACCCCTCCCTATTCTGGATGCTTTTAGGTAGGATTTATTCTCCATTACCCTACTTCCCAGTCTTTTTATACCCAGTCCACTTGGCCCCTGAAGGCATTTGTTTTCAACACGGAATCACTAAATAATCTCTATGGCACTTTGTTGTCATTAGGTCCTGTGTTTATTATTCAAACACTTCCTCTAGGGTCCCAAACATCTCTAGGCTTCAAAGGTGTTAATAATCAAATCAAACCCAGACT
Source organism: Suricata suricatta (assembly GCF_006229205.1). Lineage (NCBI taxonomy): Eukaryota > Metazoa > Chordata > Mammalia > Carnivora > Herpestidae > Suricata > Suricata suricatta. The sequence continues at coordinate 58,374,345 of NC_043705.1, read as the reverse complement.
TGAACAATCTACTTATATAAATTTTACCTGACATATTTTTCCTTAAAGTGTTGCTTATCCTTTTCAGAAATGTATAAGCATTAGGAACTGCTATCAATTTAGACTTTGTCATAAAACATTATGCCCAACTTGATTGCCACATCATGTAGCAGTGTATCATTTAATCCTAAATAAAGGGAGAAAGGAACTGGCAAAGGGAGAAGAATGTAAGGAGAAATAATCTTGTAACAGTCTACCTATATCCAGATGAATCCAGTGTAGAACCAGAAACTGTTTCCACTAACTTCAATTAAAATATCAATAACAATATTTAATCCTTGTAATTGCAACCCCTTAATTTGCATTTCTCAATATCCAACATTTCTTTTTAGATCAAATTTTCATTTTGTAAATGATTTATTTTGCCCATATTCGACTCTTCAGAAGTAAGAAGTAAGGATTCTTCTTGGGGTCCAATAATGCTGTTGAGGAACTGTTTTTCAACTCTCAAAGTATAAACGTAAGCTTTTGTCACTAAAGAGTGAGGCCACTGTTGAGGCGCCTGTGTGGTTCAGTTGGTTAAGCCTCTGACTTCGGCTTAGGTCATGATCTCAAGGTTCACCAACGAGGGCCCCACCACAGGCTCGGTGCTAAATGCTCAGTCTGGAGTCTGCTTCAGATTCTCTCTCTCTCTCTCTCTCTCTCTTTGCCCCTCTCCCTCATTCACACGCTGTCTCACTCTCTCAAAAATAAAAACATTAAAAAATGAAATTAAAAACTAAAAAAAGAGTGAGGCCACTCTTAAATTGTAACTTTTTTAAGTTATAAACATCATTCACACAAAGTGAGCCTGTAACAAAGATTTATTGAACTCCTCATGGAGCAAGCTGAATGGGAAAAATTATAAAAATCTTGGAAATAGGGCAATAAAATCCCAACCTTCAGGAGTATTTTTTTCTACCAGTCAAAAATAATTTGCATCTCCATTACAAAAAAAAAGGTAACTGCTGAGCCTGGGCCCTAATCAATACTATGTCAAGCAAAAGTATAGTCCTCTAGATAATTAATTCATCCTTAGGTGGGCTTCTAAGACGATTTCATTCTGAGCCATCCTTTTCCTTTTCCTAGATGTTTATAATTTTTGCCATCATAAACGTATTATCTATAAATCAGCTAACTACCCCCACCTGCTAATGATTTGATACTATGAGTAGATAATTCGGGAAAAGAAAAATTGTTAGCTATAAATATTAACTTATTCCTCCTGATCCTTAATGAATCTGAAACCCCTTCTAGTGAGGTTGGACTTGGCCGTTGGAATCACAGGCAATTTAATACCTTTTGTTTCAAAGTTACACGGACAAAGCCTTGCTATCCCTGCGCAGGCTTAAACACACGTTACTACCCACGTTGTGTGTGAGGGCTCTGTAGTGGCCCAGAGAGCCGGTCACACTGGGTGCGTGCCCTCCTTCCCACGGCGACGCCCCACCCCCCAACCAGCAACTAGTCCCTCGACCGCTGGGTCCCGGCCTGCATTTCACAAGCAAGCGCCCGGCTTCCCAGTCTTTTGTTCAGGACTGGGCTCTTTGCCGCCCACCCGCCCCCGCCCTTCCTCGTCGTCGCCGAGTGAGGTGAGCACGGTAAGCAGAGCCGGGAAGAGGCGCCCGGCAAAGGCTTTGGGAATACTCACCCAGCTCCGCTCGGCCCCCGACCCGCCGCCGAGCCCAGCGCGGGCGGGGCGACGGGGTTGGGGGAGGGGAGCCGGGGTGAGGTGCCCATCGCTCTGCCAGCTGCCGCCCAGCCGGCGGCCCCAGCGAAGAGAGTAATGGGCTCCCGGGGCCACGGAGACTGCGGCAGATGAGCAGAGCCCACGCGCGCAGAGGCCCACCGAAAGACAGCCCGAACCCTCCCTCGGCCACCGCCACGGCGGCGACCGAGTCAGAGCATGCGCAGCAGCACCTCCGGCGAACCATGGGGCAAAGCTCGCGCCGGGGCCTCACGTTGTGGGCCGCGCGCGCAGGACCCGGACCAGGGGCGTGACCTCCCTGCGGCCCTGCACCAGGGGAGCCGAGGCCCCGCCCCTCATCTCACCCGCGAGGGGAAAGCGAACTACTGCCTAGTTCTCCGCGTCCCCAAAGGCGGCCCAGTGGGAAGGTGCGGCCGGGAAGCCCAGACCTGGGAGATGGGTGCCAGCGGTTTGAAGGGTAGTTGGATGCCCCCTTTCTTCCAATAGTCAAATATCTGGAAAATAAAAGGGTAACTAATGGAGAATGGGTTGAGCAAGAACCTTCACGGAGGTTGGGGAACCAAACGTCTAACTTCCTCACATACATGCACACACTGTAAAGCTGCTGTAGGCACCACGATTAAGCACAGGCACGACTACCTCCTTTAAAACGGAAGACCAAAGTAGAAGTTAGCAATTTGAGAATTGACAATAGCACCATCTGGGACACATATCTCAGGAAAAGAAAATTTAGCAGCAGAATTAAATTGGGGGTGGGGGACGGTGGGATAAAGAAAAGACCACAGAAAGATGTAGAAGTAATAGGGGTGATCAAACTGAAATACTGAAAATGCAACAGCAGACATCTGAGGGAAAACTAGCATCTGCTCCTTTTAACACAACAGAATTAAATTTGTGTGAAAAGAAAAGAGTAAATACAGGCAAAGAAGTGAAAGGAAAACCTGCCTTCAAGCATACAGGGAAGGGCTATGATCTTGTAAGATAGCACCTTTGGAGAAAGTTAGGTGATGGGTACAGAAGATTCTGTACTTTTTGCAGTTTCTTGTTAGTCTATAATCATTTCAAAATAAAAACAGTTCTTAAAAAGGGACAGAACACCCATCAATGGAGATCAGGAAAAGGGGTTGACTGAAAAGGAACTTGAGGAAATTTTGGGGGGGTAATGGAACTGTTCTATACCTTAATTGTGTTAATGATTACACCTGTTGTTTTGTTTGCCAAAACTCATAAAATGGATAGATTTTATTGTATGTAAAATAAAACTCAATTTAAAAAAGATACTGCTCATAAATGAATTTCCTACCATATTTGAGCAACTGTGGATATAAATAAGTTAGATAGCTACCAATTAAAAGTATTCACTGGCTTTTCTCTCCCCCCCCCCCCAATACAGAGCAGTGAGTGCTGAGTGAGAACTTTAGTGGATGGGTGTCTCCTTCAACTTTAAGCAGTTATTTGAAAAACATAAAACTTTTACATACAAAAGTAAGAACGCATTGCTTGGCACTGTATTCAATAATCTAGAAACACTTTCATGCATCAACAATACCATGTTAAAAAAATTTTTTTTGCATTTGAGTTTTCTTTAACTACTTTTTAAATGTTTATTTATTTTGAGAGAGCATGCTCGCTCGTGCAAGAGCAGGGCAGTGCAGAGGAGAAGGAGAGAGAGAGAATCTTTTTTTTTTAAACGTTTATTTTTGAGAGACAGCTTGACCTGGGGAGGGGCAGAGAGAGAGACAGACAGACAGACAGACAGAATCTGAAGCAGGCTCCAGGCTCTGAGCTGTCCGAACAGAGTCCAACGTGGGGCTGGAACTCATGGACCACGAGATCATGACCTTAGCCAAAGTCAGATGCTTAACCTACTGAGCCACCCAGGTTCCCCGAAAGAAAGAATCTTAATCAGGCTCCATGCTCAGATTGGATCCCTACTTGCAGCTCAATCCTCTTCCTGCCCATGAGATCACAACTGAGCCGAAATCAGGAGATGGACACTTGACCAACTGAGCTACCCCTGCATTTGAGATGTTTTTAAGTTTCACAATTCATTTGCCAAAAACAAAAACAAAAACAAATAAAGCAAAATAAATCAGCTAACTTTCATGTACTTCCTTTCATCAAATCACTCTTGGCAAGGAATCATACTGGCCTGTTTATGTGTTTAGCCTGCAGCACTACAGAGTGCTAAAGGATGGAGTCTGTCATTGGACAGCCAGCCTCTAGCAGAGTTTCTCACTAGTAATAAGTATTTGCTGAATAAAACAATGAATTAATCACAAAGAGAAGGAAAATAAAATTCATAAGCCAGAAACTTTACACATCGTTAACTTTATGATAACTACATGAAGATACCTATTTTATAGACATGAAAACTGAGACTAAGGATCAAATCCCTTTCATTCCTTATTTCATTGAATTTCTCTGTTTCATTTGGACATGTTGATCACATCTAGAAAGTCTTGCTTCCCTTAGCTTCCTTAAAACTATAGTCCTCTGATTCTCCTGGCTCCCTTGGTCATTCCTTTATTTACCTTCACAGGCTTCTGTTTGTCCACTACATTTTAAATAGCCATGTTTCCCACAGGACCTCATAAAAGTTAAGCCTTCTTGGGGCGCCTGGGTGGCTCAGTTGGTTGAGCGACTGACTTCAGCTCAGGTCATGATCTTGCAGTTCCTGGATTGGGTCCATGTCAGGCTTTGTGCTGAGAGCTTGCTCAGAGCCTAAAGCCTGCTTCTGATTCTGTGTCTCCTTTCCTCTCTGCCCCTACTCCATTCATGCTCTGTTTTTCTCTGTCTCTCAATAATAAATAAATGCTAAAAAAAAAAAAAAAAAAAAAGAAGAAGAAGAAGAAGTTAAGCCTCTGGCTTTGTCTTTGTTTTGTTTATTGAGACACTGTAAAGTAAAAAAAAAAAAAAAAAATCCCAAAATAAGTTTATCCCAACTATTACAGTTACCATTTTTCTTTAACCAATAAATATTTTTATTACCAAAAATTACAATGCAGTATAACCGTGTCTTTCACATGCAGTATAATTGTGTCTTTCACATTAATTCACAATGTCCTTTAGGTAGTATGGCCCAACAATGAGACACAGGTCTAAAATTACATAGTAAATGTCTTATTTTCTCAATCTTATCACTTCATATCACTTATATATAGTCTTTCTGCTCATATCCCACAGGCCACACCAGTAGTTAGGTTTTTTTTCTTATTACTAATTAGTATTCTACTCCATAAATATGGCCTACAAGGAAGGTAGAAAATATAGTCTCTACCTTGGTAGCCAAGGGCTCAGTCAAACCTTGAGCAAGTGGGATTGTTTTATTATTAAAAGGAAGAAGGACAGAATGGGTACTGGGGAGAATAGCTCTCTCTGTCCTTGCTTGTAGCTTGTAGTAGGCAGACCTCTTCCACTGCCCTCCAGGAGGTCCTCAGGGAAAGATAAATTATATAAAAGAAAGAGTTAGGGGAGGTAATCTGATTGGATGGTGGAGATAAGAAACATAAACCTCTGTGTACATAGCACCCAAAAGAGAGAGAAAAAAACTATAGTTAGCAAAACTATAGAGACAATAAAAAGATCAGTGATTGCCAAAGTTTGGGGGAAGAGGGCAAAAACAGAAGAGATGAATATGTGGAGTGTACAGCATTTTTAGGACAATGAAACTATCATTTTTGACACTGTAATGATGGATATATGACATTATGCCTTTGTCAAAAGCTATAAATCTATACAACAGAAATAATTCTAATATAAACTATGGACCTGAGTTAACAACAATATATCAGTCTTGGTTCATCAATTATAACATATGTACCACACTAATGCAAGATGTTAAAGGGGGAAACTGTGAGTGACATACATAAGAATTCTCTATTATCAGCTCAATTTTCTGTTAACAAAATTTTCTAAGAAATAAAGTCTATTAATTTTTTTAAATGATACTGAAAAAACACAACAGAATAGGATGTCAGGGAATTGGTAATAATCACTGCAGGGTGATTCACACTGTCCATCATGCCACTTCTTATTTGTTACCGTTAGTATACTTACAACACATACATATTTTGGGGCCTTTTGTTTTATTTTTATTATTAACCTTTTTGAATGTAATTTATATACAATAAAATGCTCCCATTTTAATTCTACAGATTAGTACATTTTGACAGATACATCTGTAGAACCATTACTACAATCAAAATATAGAACACTTTCATCATCCCAAAGAGTGACCTACCACCCCTTTGCAGCTAATCACTTCCTTGACCCTGGAGCCTTAGTAACCACTCATTTCCTCTAGATTAGTCACTCTAGTTTCGTCAATTGTAGACAATGGTAGCATACAGTACATACAGTATCTGTGCCTAGTTTCTTTTACTCAGCATGTATCTGAGATTCATTGATGCATTTATCAGTAGTTTTTTTTATTACTAATTGGTATTCTACTCCATGAATATACCATAGTTTATATATCTATTAATCTGGGAAGGACATTTAGGATGTTTTCAGCTTCTAGCTATTATAAATAAAGTCACAATAAATGATCATGTACATGTATTTTTGTGGACAATATTTTCATTTCTCTTGGGCAAATACCTAGTAGACATATATTTGGTGTTCAGTATGGAAATACAAATTGTGTTCTTTGACTACAATTCTATATTGATCACATTCTTAACTTAGAGCTTGTCTTCTTTCGTATTCTAATTTAGAGAAACTTTTGTTGCTGAACTTGTTACTATGTTTCATTTGATTTTTAGTGGTAGGCATATGCACTTAGAGTACCTAAAGTTGGGGACTGTGGCATGACACTCATGAATTCAACTATTTGTATGGAAATAGCAATGGAAAATTGTCATTTTTTAATGACAATCTGTAATTATATCTGTTTCCTAAGAAAAATTCTTAGAAAATTTCTAAAGGTTACTGGAAATTAGTTGTAAAAGTCTTGATGATAGCAAAGGATAAAGTTAACATAGACTCACAGCAACAAGGTACTATCGCTAGCAATGGATAGCAATAGGATTGGATAGCTGTGTTCATATTTGGAGGAGCTTATCCTTGACGATCTAGTTTTATTATGAAGGGTATAACACATTTCAGGAAATAAGTAAATTTGAACTGTCTGAATAAAGATTGGAATATTTTCGTGCATCTTATTATTTAGGCTCCTTGTTTTATAACATTTTTGCTTGGACATTTCTATCTTTCAAACACTTGAGGACATTTCAAAACTATAACATTTGTTTCAAATCTGTCAGAGGAATTCAGAGTTCTAAAAGAATCACTCTGGCAGTGATCTGATATTACTCAGGTTGCTTGTTTCTTCCCACTGAGAATGGTTGAGAATGCCCTTTGTCCTTTTATTTTGGGGGATTCAGGAAAAAATTTGCATGTCTCTAGCATATCCTTCTGGGTTATCAGATTCTAGTCTTGTTCATTGTCTTTAAGCAATTTTGCTGTTCTTTGTAAATTGTAGATAATTGATAGATATATAATTATATAACAGATATAATCACATAGTTGTATGTCCTGTCTAATAGTGATTTTAATTGATTCCTCCATCTTAGCCATGGAAAAATCAGTTCTATCCCATTTTGCCTAATTCCCTGATATCATATGAGAAAAATGAATTCTTTAACGAATCCATTAAATACATTTTAAAAATATTCATTTTTATATCTGTATGAAAGTCATAATTTTGTGTTTCTCTAAAAGTTATATTTTAATAGAGGCCTGGCAATTTGTACCTAAAGACCTCACAGGAATAAATTCTCACTGTAGACGTTCAGTCCCAAGTCTCAATGAAATGTTCAGGACCTTTGAAGAGAAAAGCAGTCCAGAGTCCCTAACAGGGCAGCTGCGCAAGCAAACCAAGATCTTGCCCAAAGTAGCATGAGGCCCAAGAAGAAATAAATGAGGGGCACCTAGTTGACTTGGTTGGTTAAGCATCCAGCTCTTGATTTTGGCTCAGATCATGATCTCAGAGTTCATGGGATTGAGTCCTGCTTTGGAGCTCCATGCTGACAGTGCAGAACTTGCTTGGGATTCTCTCTTTCCCTCTCCTTCTGCCCCTCACCCACTTGTGTTTGCTTGCTCTCTCTCTCAACCTCTGTTTCTCTTTCTCTCAAAATAATAAATAAACTTTTAAAAATAGAAGAAGAAGTAAATGAGAAAGATAACTAGCAAACTATGTGTATTAAAAGAATGTCCAACACCTTCAGACTATATGGGACAAAGACTCAAACAGTATTTGCAGCACCCTGTATCCAGAATCCATCAATTTGTAAAGCAATGGGTAGAGAATAAAGAAACAACTACAAAATCTCAAATTCTTCAGAATTTTTTGTTCAAACCCCCTGTACCTTCTAGGCCACAGGTTAGATTCTTTAGAACTACATAGTAAGATGTTCTCCCTTGTTAGACTTTCCACTCATCACCCAGCAAAGAAAATACCAGGAGGGTAATGACACAAGATCAATGTACACACATAGGGTCCGCCTTCTTGCTCCTAAGGACTCAAATGTCCTGGTTCAATAATGACGTGTTTCATTTAATGTTCTCTGGCTATGTTTACAGTTCAGAAATTTATTCTGATTGTAGTATTCAACTGCATATTGATATATTGGTGTGTTATAATGATGTTTTGCATTAAGACAAGTTCAGCCTGCAGCCCTGAAAGCCTTTGTGCAGTTTTAATTCACGAAGCTGCCCTAGATTCAGGCCAAATCAAAAGTTGCTCCCAAGGCAATAATTCTCTTTAGACTGCCTCTTAAAATAAATAACAGTAATGTGCACTTCCTCGGCCCTTTCATCTGCATTATCTTATTAGAGAGATGGAAGGCACACTGTGGAAAGGGGACCAATTTGGCATCAAGAAGTCATAGAACAAGCTTTATTTCTGCCACTCACTTGGAATGTACATTTCGAGCAGTCACTTATCCTCTCTGAACTTTAGGATCTATTTATCTACAAAATGAAATTAGTAATAATCCCACCTTTGCAGGGGTGTGAAGAAAGAAAAGATATACATTTTCAAACTTATAAGATTGATACATAAGAGTAATAGAATAATATAATAATTAATATAATCATGTTTTCTAACAGAAAGAAAGCCAGGTACAAAACAATATGTTAAAGTATGGCTTCACTGATAATCCTATAGGAAAATAGTAAAAGGTTATAACCAAAAATTAACAATAACTATCCCTAGGTAAGGGAATTACGAATGACTTTTCTTCATCATACATTTCTGGTATTTTGGATTTAGAAAAAATAATGTATCATCAATGTGTTACTTTTTATAATAAAAATTTAAAAATACTACCTCCAATAAAAAATTAAAATTGATGTCTGTGATTTTTAGATGGGAGCAAATGATATTAATATCACTGCATATATATTTGACACAAAGAAAAGAATGTTATTAATGTCAATTATATCCTGTTGTTCCGTAAAGGGAGTAACACTAGAGGCAAAAATGTCAAATTTAAAGGGAAAAAAAATCCAAAATCTGATGGCTAGCAAAAGATGATAATGGGACATTCCAAATGTACAATTTCCTACCTTCTGCATCCCAGAGTTGGCCACAGAGAATGTCCCTTCGTCGTTCAGTCTTTCTCAAATCAAGAGGCTGATGGAATGAATATGTATGCAGAGACAGCAGAAGGATATAAAGAGGCATCCTTACTCTATATGTACTCAAGACATGTCAAGAGGCATATTATAAAAGATGAATAATGACAGAAAGAAAGAGGACAAATGTTAAATGTCGAATGAAATAGGCCGCAGTAGAGTAGTCTTGCCACATCTTTGATGTAATGTTTGACTGCCTTGCATTATGATGCTTTTAATTATTTATGCTGTTTGGTGTGTGTGATAAAGAGGAGGTAAAGTTTATTGCCATATAGACTTGTTTCTGATATTGGTTCTTAATACACATGGCACACACCCTACTTGTAATAGTCAAATGTTCAGTATGGTCAATGGGGAAATTTCACTTGGCTGATTGGTCATGATAGGCTCATGAGGATGGTCTGTAGGGTGATATAACAGCCACCAGGTGAAGTCCAGCACGTTAAAAGGCCAGTAAAGAATTGCAATGCCTTCCTAGGTGCTTATGAATTACACTAGTTTCAATAAAGCTGTTGAGCCAAAGGTTACTGGCTTGTGTGACGCTTAACCTGGAGATTCCACCAATCAGCAGCTGCCTATGGCTCTAGCCAGGCTGTATAATGCTAGAGGACATCTGCCTGGAATAAGAACATCAATTCAGAGGATGAAAACACCCTGTATTGAGGTATACCCCTGCCTCATCACTATATCCTTTCCATAGATGTCTTTGCTAAGCAGTATGTGAGTATGTCATATATCTTCAGCTTTCAGAAATCTAATTAAAACAATCTGGATTGGTGGTATAGCTGAAATGTGATATTCGGCATAGAGGTCAGGCTGAAAAAATATATAATGGAGTTATCTCTGATGCTTACTTAACTTATATTAACTTTACTATATGTGTTTGGCAAAAAAAAAAAATACATTTTTCTTATAATATGGACCCTAAATGCAAGCCAACAACTTCATCTGGTGTTCAACTCAAGAAACAACCTTCTGTTCCAATAACAGAGGAAAACTGGCTGTGTGTGATTTCTTGACTGATAGTATACACACTCAAAATCATGTACACAGTGTTTTAGAGGAGATTTTTTTCAAATGTAATTTTAACTCTATTTCTGCCTTTCACACTGATTTTAGATCCTACTCCTTTAGAAAAAGTCAGTTCCAAAGTGGTATTTGAGTGTCACTGATAGTTACTGCTATGGTCACAGGAGACACACTATTCAAGGAAGATTAGATAGAGTGAAAAAAAGAGATCTGAGGGTGGAATCTTAAAGAACATGAATATTTAGAAATAATTAGGAGAGCCCAAAAGGAATCTAAGAGAATTAGGAAGAAGACAGGAAAGAATAAATAATAAAACACCAAGAAGAGAGTTTTGGAGTGCTTATCAGTATCAAATATAAACCAATCAAGTAATATAAACACTGAAAAGTGACCATTGGATTTAAAATAAGAAGACACTGATGAGTTAGCAAAAGCAGTTTTGATGTTATGGTGGTGGTCTGTTTCTAATGGATTACAAAGTGGATGGGTCTTTTAAAAAATAAATTAAAAAGGGAAGTAAGGAATTAAAAACTCCAGCTTTTCTATGAAGAAAAGAAAAAAGATAGAGTGGCTGGTAGCAGAGAATCAGAGGCAAAGGAGGGTACTTTAGAATTTCACTTTTTAAGTAGGTGTGACTTGATCCAGTCTGTAGGCCAAGCACAAGAACCAAAAGGAAAGAGGAGATAATTGAGGTGGTACCACAATGCCTAAGGAAAAGAGAAGTTGAGTCCCAGGTACTAATCTGCACTCCCTGGAAGGAGGACAAAGGAGAAGATATAGTGATGGGAGTAAAAGCATACATCTTTTTCGTTAAGTGCAGTAGAGCAGGACTTGAGGAAAGTTTATTTCTAATTGCTTCTACATTCTCTATGAGATGGGAACTTAGTAGAACCATTTCTGAAAGTGAGGAGAGGGGCTTAAAAACACAAGTAAAATTTTGTATTTGTTCTTAAAGGAAATAAGAGAAGGTAAGAAAGAGTATATATGATTTGAGGGTCTAGCTAACACTGGATTCCTACATTTGTGGAGGTACTACTTTCTACACTTTGTGTGATTGGTGTGTGTGTGTGTGTGTGTGTGTGTGTGTGTGTGTGTGTGTGGTTATTGCTATTTTCAGTACTATCTATCCTCTTCAGTGAAGAAATATAAAAAGTAGCTGAGTGAAGAGTGAATTAATCCAGAATGGCAGGCTGCAGGGCGCTGAAGAGAACTATAAGGGCAGAATCAATCAAGTTGCTGGTACAAGAGTAGCAGAAGTGAGAACCATGGGGTCTGATTAGGCTGATAAGGAAATGATGGTAAAGGGACATCTACAGAGTTGGAAAAAGGATAGAAATCAAGGGACCAAAGATTATCCTGGTGTCATTAAGAGAGTAGGCTTGTAGAAACAGAAGATGACCGGCAGAATAAGAGGGCATGTTTGGAGAAGAAGAAATGGATGTGCAAGGTTTCAGGTTTATGTAGCAGTGAGTCTCAGGTAAGGACAAGGTTGCTGGGGTCAATCCAAGGTGGGCTGCTGAAATAGAATGGAAGTCAATGGGTCATTCATGAAGGCCTTGAAATTTCTGCAGGAGTTATGTTGGAGAGTAAGATAGTGAGCCTGTTACCAAAAATCTAGATAAACGTGGACCATTAAGAAAAAGATAGTGATAAGGAGCATATGAAATGGTACAGATGGGTTGGAATAGAACCAACTCAAGAAAAATTTTCCTTTATGGGAAAGTAAAATGATCTGGATTTGGCACTTTGGAGCTAGGATAATACTGGCATTACTTCCAGGCTATGGGTAAAGGAGCCAGGCTAAAGAAAAGTGGAGGGCTCAAAGAGATATGTGTTTCAAATGGATGGATATATTCGTCAGGGTTCTCCAGAGAAGCAGAACCCATAGAATATATGTAGATATATAGGAAGAGAATCATTGTGAAAGATTGACTTACAGGATTATGAAGGCTGAGAAGTCCAATGATCTATTGCCTGTCAGCCAGAGGCTCAGGAAGCAGTTGCAGTTCAAACTCAACGCCTGAGAATCAGGAAAACCAATGGTGTTAGTGTCTGTCTGAGTCCAAAGGCCCAAGAAGTGACGGCTGATGACCAGATCAAGCAGAGAGGGCTCATTTGCCCTTCCTTTACTGTTTTGTTCTATTCAGGCCCTCAGCTGATTGTATAAAGCTCACCCACATTGATGAGGGTGACCTTTTTTACTCAACCTATGGATTCAAATGCTAATATTTTTTGGAAATACCCTTACAGACCCACCCAGAAATATTTTTATCAGTTATCTCCGCATCACTTAGATAAGTCAAACTGACATGTAAAATTAATCATCACTGTAGATCTACACTCATACTGGCTCTCTCTGTGTGGAAAACAGAAACTGTTAAGCCTATTAACATTCATCCATTCTTTTCACAAACTTATGGAGAATCTAGTGTATGCCAGGCACTGTGCTAGGTGCTACAGAAATACAAAAACAAGACAAGCAATGCCCCGGCCTTAAATGAGTTTAGAGTCTTTAATTAGTATGACCTCAGTCAAATAAGCAGAAAAACTTCTCAGCCTGACCATGTTATGGGGCTCTGTAGTCCTGGTGGAGGAAAGTTAAAAGCTAAATCAACCAGAGGATTTCTGAGAAAAACCATATGTTCGCAATCTGGCAGGTATTGACATCGATAATATTGATAAGCCTGCCCATATCTTTGAAAAAGTTAAGATAGAGCTGTTTACTAAAGAGCAAACAAGAGTTTACAGTATTGTTAGGGGCTATTTACATTACAGCAAGGCATAGAATCAATTGATATGGAAATCAGCTGAGACTGTTTTAATAGCAAAACAACCACAGAACTGTATAATCTTATTCTAAAACATAATACCTAAGAATCACATGAAAGCTAAATTTAAATGTTTTATGTATGCAAGATGGAACATTTCTTAGATGCTTTTAGAAACATCTAAAAGCATGCTTATAGATTGCTATTCTGAGTACCAAATGATAAGAGCTGTGTAAAGAACTACATATGAATTATAGGTAGATAATATGTTACTTATATGTATACTTCATGTAAAATCACTATTCCTTTGACACTTGGCAAGCTTTCCCCAATAAGAATTCTTCAATTACATTTAGCAAATTTCAGGAACATTCAACCATTTTAGATCTATTTTGAATAAATTTTCTTGTATTACCAAATCTACAAATACAATCAATATATGAATAATTTTTGATTTAAAAAATCAATAGTGGGGCACCTGGGTGACTCAGTTGGTTAAGCATCTGACTCTTGACTTCAGCTCAGGTCATAATCTCACAGTTTGTGAGTGTGGGCCCATCAGGCTCCTCACTGGCAGCATGGAGCCTGCCTGGGCTTCTCTCTCTACATCTGTCTTTGCCCCTCCACTGCTTGGCTTGTGCTTTCCCTCTCTCTCTCTCTCTCTCTCTCTCTCTCTCTCTCAAAATAAATAGATACACTTAAAAAACCAGTCATATGTGGAGGATAACAAGTAAACTAACAATGTCAAGTTATCAGAGATAAAACTTTCCTTCAAATAAATGTAATAAAAGGATAATATATAAAATTAAAAACAAAAAAATCATCAAAACATTTAAAAGCAGGTGACTTGTGCTGTGGAAAAGGGAAGAGAAGAAAAAGGAAAAGGAATGAACTTAAAGCAACAAAAACTTTTCACTATACACCCGTATTCCTGGAATACAAAAATCTTCAAGCCTCAAATCCTGAAGCCAACAGCCCTCTTTAGCCTTCTCAGCACACCCTCACAATCTGAGGCTTGAGCATAAGCTTTTGGGGCTGAGTAAAGCCTTTGGGAGGCTTGCCATCTCAGGTTTCACTGTGGATAAGGCTCAGTGAACAAATACCAGACTGAAACACAAGCTGACCTTCCCTTAGGAGGAGGGATTTGGCTTCGGATGGGTTTAGGGATTTCAATCCTATGTTTGCTTTCCCAACCTCCACATGATCATGCCAAAGGCCCCCTACCTTTCTGCTGCACTACAAATCTTTCATTGGTATCACTTGTCTCAACAAACATATACTTTCCAGTAAATGTTCCTTAATATTTCATAAAATAACTGTTCCTCTGTCTTATCTTAAATAGAAGCAGGGATATGGTCAAACAGAAAATATGCTAAGGCAAGGTGTAAAACACGAGAGACACCTGATCATTCAACTACTGATTCGGTAAGCACAAAGCACTTTGAACAAAGCAGTACAAAGAAGACGTTCTTGGTCACAAGCAACAGTTACTGACTGGCTAATTTTAGCAGGGATTTATTGGCAGAATATCAAATAGCTCAAAGAATCAACAGGAGGACTGAAGAACCAGGCTAGGGAACAGGGGGGAAACAGGCAGGAACTAAGGGCAAATACAGATAGTAAGAACCACAAGGTCACATGCAACTTTGGTTAGAATACTTCTGCTAACCTCACCACAGGTAGACACAGCTAGATACCATGCCAGAACTACTGGCTATTGGTTCCACTGGGAACATACTTGAACCATCCTTACCCACTTAACTGATTCACTTGAGATTCAAATTCCCCAATCTGCTTGGCCAAACCCAGGTCACATGATCACACCTTCTCTGCTGGAGTTGGGAATAGGGGTATCTCGCTAATTGCGCTTTCAGAGAGGGAGTTAGGGCTCTAATGCTTACCATGACCCATAGAGGGAAATTTCCCCCAAAAAGGAAGAGAGACTAGAAACTCCATGTCCAAAGGAATTGTAAATACTTCAGTTCACAACTTTGATCATTCAACATATACTTTTCCCCCCATACTTGATGCTACGGGCATCACTGCTACAAATTGTCAGTATGCCATATTTTTTAAGGGAAGTGGGGATGATCTACCAGATAATATTTCATTATTGCCTACCCTGACCCTTAGAAATTAATTTGTTCTCCATAGAGACAACTACCGATCCTAATTTTGAGGTAATATTAAAGTACATCTTCTACAGAAGCATCACTATTGAGGGGGAGAGGATTATAATGAATTCATGTTCCTAGCAGTGAAATGACCAATTTTAAAAAGTGCATTTTTCCCAAGGTGTTGATCCATAGTGGAAAGGCAAACCTAAATTCACACAATAAAAAGAACATAAAAGGGTACTGGTACTAGGATTGTGTTAGAATTGCAAAGACAAATAAGAGAGCCCCTGTCCTCCAGGAGCTTAGAGTATAGCAGAGTGACAGACATTTGAAAAGACCTTTAGAATAATGTATATGCATAGTTTGATGGAAGAATGTAGGAATGACCCTAATCTCAAATGTGGGGGACAGGATGGTAAGGGTGGCAGGAAGACTCCCTGGAGGCTGTGAGCACATGACAACCTGAACTATCTCCTGAAGGATGAGTAGGAGTAAGCTTCTATCTTGTGAGCGTATTTTATAATCAGGAGCAATAAATCACTCAGACAGCAGTTATGGTGCATTTTTATTGAGAGCACTTCCAACAGTGCCCTTTATTTCACCTATCATAATACTTCTCATGCTGTATTGTAACCACCTGTGCTCTTGTCTGCCTCTCCACCAACCGTTAAGTCCCGTGGTGACAAGGACCATGCCAGCCCTGGACATAGCTGCATTCGTTTTGGGCATCTAGCACAGTGCCTGGCCCAGGGAGACAAATATGTTTGCCAAAGGAAAGAACAACATCAAAACATTTTACACAGAGAGGTAATTCCTGAAGAAACACTCTCAATAATTAGTTGAGATACGGTTAAACTTTAGAGGCAGCTTGCATATAGCTTACTTTTAGTCAGTACTTATGACAGTAAAGTCATAAATCTAGGATTATATCTCTGATCTGCTGTAAAAGATCTAAAGATTCAACTACTGCTCACTAAATAAAAATGCAAAAGAGATTAAGAGTAATGGTGTTCATCTTTTTTACATAAAGAAGAAGAGTTAACTTCCAAACTCTTTCTTTTGCCATTAAATTAAATGACAAGAGTTCTTTAAAAACAAAAAACAACCCAGATCTTTAAAGGGAATTCATACTACATACTGCAACATAATAGGAAGTTGAAGTTGAAAGGGAATCTAATACTCCTCTCTTAGCTGGAGAGGCAATAAATTTCAGCTTGAGGGTTAATGCTTTACGATGCATGAAAACTTACTATGGTCACAGGGAAAACAACACCCCACTCTATAAAAAAAACATTGGTGTTCGCAATAAATTGAATTTTAAATAGATGATACCAATGGTTCTCAGTTAGGATGCATCAGAATTACCCAGATATTAAAACACAGACTACTGGGCTCCACCCCCAGAGTTTCTGATTCAGTAAAGACAAAATGAGGCCAAATATCTGTAAAAATATGTTCATATTAATGATATTAAGAGTCCAAATCATATTTTAAGGATTGAGAAACTATAGAAAAGAAGAGGTTAATTTGAAAGATAGTATTTTAAGAAGTGAGAAATACTCACTACAATTTTTAACAATGATGCTAAAGAGAAAATTAGTAAGCCAGAAGAAACATATGAAACAATTACAGAGAATGCAGCTACTACAGAGACAGAAAATAAGAGAAGTTACGAGTAGGGTGACAAATCATCCTGTTGTGCTCCAGACTTTCCTGGTTTTAGTACTGAAAATCCACATCCTCAGAAACCCCTTAGTTGTGAGCAAACTGGGTGATTGGTGACCCTAGGTTTTACATATAATGAACAGAATGAGAAGGACCAAACACAGGAATTCCAAGATGAAAGAATATTAAGTGTCACCTCAATGGCTCAGTTCAGTTAAGCATACAACTTGTGATTTCAGTTCAGGTCATGATCTCACCATTCATGGATCTGAACCCTGCATCAGACTCTGTGCTGACAGTGTGGAACCTGCCTGGTATGCTCTCTCTCTCCCTTTCTGCCTGCCCCTCCATCTCCCTAAAAATAAATAAATAAACTTAAAAAAATATTAAGATGGGAAAGAGGAATTTAAAGAGAAGTCGAATGTGAATTTTCCAGAATTTATGAATATGAGTTTTAAGAATAGAGGAATAAGATTCTAAGAATCAGAGATACCAAGAAAGATAAATAAAAAGAAATATACCCAGATGCATCATAATTAAATTTCAGAACATAAAAGACAAAGTAACTATTCAGAGTTATCACAGAGAAAAAACAGATTACCTGCAATGGGATAAAATATAGACTATGCAGAAGTCCATATGATAATAGTTTTAAAGGCCTGAGATGAAATACCTTGCCACCAAGGAGTCTATATCCAGCTGAGACATAATACCTGCATTCCCTCACCATGAAGTCTAGTATCACACTCACTGTCATCAGGGGAGGGCTAGGGGTACCTCAATGGCTCAGTTGGTAGAACATGTGATTCTTGATCTCAGAGTTGTGAGTTAAAGCCCCACAGTGGGCACAGCATTTACTTTTAAAAAATAGAAAAGAAAAGGTAAATAAATAAAAGGAGGTCTAGCCTCACAATGTATCCTTCCAGACCCCAGACTAAGCTTGGCTCTTCACCAGATAGTAAGAGACTGGGGGTCCATGTACCTGCTGACAGCCTTTGCCAAGTACTGCTGGTGTTCACCTTGAGACTCTTTGTACAACATAGAGAAATCCACATTTGATCTTAGCCAAAAGGCCAAGAAGCAACTGTACAACATAGGGAAATCCAAAGTAACCAGAATTGAAAAGAAAGCTGAAATCAGAATGGTAAAGAAATCACTATTGGCTAATCTGAGGGATTTGTCAATAAAACAAACCTAAACCTTCACAGTGAATGGTAATGTAGGAGACAGGAGAGGATATCTTGAACCAAGGAGTGGAGAGTCAGGATTGAGGCCTTTACAAACATTAGCCAAGATCTTGGAAAGGCTATAATGAGAGGATGAGAGAGAAAAAAATATCTCTGTTGGGAAGAAGAACCATTAAAGGAAAACTGTCTCACACAGCCCTCATCATTGGGTGAGGGGGGGGAAAGTTTACCTGGTGAATTCATGAGCACAAACCTGCCCATACTGGGTTTGGTATGCACATTAATTTGTGTGGTCTAGGAAAGTTTGTTCCAAATGCTTCTGGCTCAGTAATGCCCCAAGGCATCTGGCAGAAGCAAAGGCAATTTCTCACTGGAGAAAATGTACCTTCAATCTGGGTTTTGCCATACTCAGTTTCACCACAAAAAATATAAATATGACTCTGTGTGTGTGTGTGTGTGTGTTTTATTGATGTAAGTTAATAGCTCTTCTTATGTGTATTATAGAACTTTGTTATTCAAGCAGCTCAATATGTCATTAGTGCTAAAATTGAACTCCTTTTAGAATTCAATACTTGCAGCCTATTTGTTCAGGTATACATTTCTGAAATCTCTTGCTCCACATTTTATAAAGGCATTATATGATGTTCAATGAACTCCCTCATTTGTGACAATCAATGTTTGACATTCTAAAAGTTTAAGTCATTTGATCTATAGTTAGACTTTAATAAAATTATACAATTCCCTGGATCTTTAATTATATACTTACCAACCCATATATAGCCAATCCTTCTAAAAGGCTTCTTTTATTCAAAATAATAGCCTTCCTTTTAGTGTTTCCTCAACAACTACTAGCCTCTAATAAAAGTTGTCATGACTGTTGGGGTTTTTTTAAAAAATTATAATCTGATCCCCCTTTTAATACCTGGCATAGTATGAATTATGTGATGAATTATTTAATGTCTACGTGATTAGAGAAAGAGAAGGGAGGAAGAATTCAGGATATGGATGCAAGTAGAGAGAGGTGGTTGTTCTGAGTGTTAAGCCTGAAATTTTTTGGAAATGTAAACCAAATGTCCCAGGCCTCATCAATGCACCTTTTATGAATGTGGGACCTCGACACCTCGCCAATACCTCCCTCTGCCTAAAGTCCTTCCCATTGCCCCTGGTGGGGGGAGAGGGGGCTCCAATACATTCAAGAGTCTGTGCTCTCCTACTTTTACATCCAGTCTTCTCTGTCCAATCACCATGTCTGCCAACTCCTGTGGGTCCCACAACCTGCACTGAGATGCTTCCTCTGCTCCTTGGGAAGGAAGGTAACCTGTCTAGAGTGCCACCTCCTTCAGCAAAGCCTTGAAGGTGTCTCAGTAACACCGTTAATCCTCCCTATATTGGAGCCAAGCTCCTTACATGCCCTTTAGATATGGAAATGGGGAGAATGAGAATTCCACAGGGATTAGTCCCAGCCTCTGGGCAGGTCTGGATGATCAGATGTCATCTTATCTCCTCCATCTCATTGTTGCTTTGGCCCCTTGCCTCAAGCATACAAAAAATTCTACTCTCCACTCCAATCATTTAATAAATTGATGCACACACTCAGTAGAGTTTAGGTTCTACTGGGACATCTAGCTACAAAACATTTTCATATTCATTCATATGACATCTATGCAGCACCTCTTATGTTCAGGGTGCTATGCTAGAAGCTGTGGCAGACACAAAGAGGAATTAGAGGCAGCTACTTGGGCATGAAACTGACATGTTTCCATCCAAAACATATGGCCAAAGAATCCAGTAGTAGTATCTTCTCTTAATGAATCTGCATCAATCCTAATATCAACCATGCTACATTTTTTAATTTGACATTTAAAAATCTGACTTAGGACAGTAGAAGTCTAAGTCAAATAAAGAAAAGCCTACATTGCTCCCAAAGAGTATTGAAAGATGGTGAATTTTATTATTCAGGAAAATGAATAAAACTTCAAACCAATTTAAATTGAATACATGCCTGTTCGTAAGGAGCCATTATCTCCTGGTACCGAAGCTCCCACCAAGTCATTCGATATTTTTGGGAGCTGTACTAATTTTTTGGACTGTGAAGAGCTAGGATTGAAAAACATGGCTCCTCTAATTAGCATATGCCTTATCACCTTGTCCTGTAAAGGCAGATGGCAGAAGTTCTGCATCACTGTAGAAAAACAAATGATTCCTATCAGACACCTAAGTAACTGATTGTCAGGAGGAACTTAAGTCATAATGACAGCACCTAAAAGAGATGCTTACTACCACAGTGAGAAAAAATTAAATGGAAGTAGTTTCCTGCTTTGTGAAAATGTATACAAGATGGATATATTTAACATGACCAAAAAAAAAAAATCTATATCCTGGATTTCTCTTCCCTCTGAAACTGAGATTTATAGCCAGATATAAATATTTTAGACCTGTGTTATCTAATACACTAGCCATCAGCCACAGGTGGCTATTGAGCATTGGAAAGGTGGCAAGTCTGATTTGAGATGTGCTATAAGTATAAAATATATGCCATATCTCAAAGACGTATTAAAAATAAACAATGTAAAAGATGTCATCAATATTTTAAAATATTGATCACATGTTGAAATAAATATTTTAATTTAAGTAAAATACATTAAAAATAACTTAGGGATGCCTGTTTGGCTCAGTCACTTGGGCATCTGACTTTAGCTCAGATCATGATCTCCCAGTCAGTGGGTTCAAGCTCCACATCAGGCTCTGTGCTGACAGCTCAGAGCCTGGAGTTGCTTGGGATTCTGTGTCTCTTCTCTCTCTGTCCTTCCTTCCCCTGCACTGTCTCTCACTGTCTCTCAAAAAAATGAATAAATTTTAAAAAGTTAATAATTTAATTTGTTTCTTTTTCATTTTTTAATGTGATCACTAGAAAACTTTAAATTACATTATAGCTTGCATTATAATTCCATTGGATAGCTTTAGATATAGCTATATTTACTGTATCTGGAGATAATAACTTAGACCTGGCCCTTTTGTGTTGAGATAAAATGTCCACTAATACCACTTCTGACAGAATTATACTCATAAGCAAATGTCACTATTCAGTGTAACTTGTGCCTTAGATAAGACCAACATTCTATCATCTCACTGAATTCAAAAGAAGGCTTACCATGAAGAAGCCTACAAAACAGAAACTTTTCATACTGTGGATTCAGCTACATGAGCTAGTATAAAAAGCTAACTTTGATACAACTAAAGATGATCCCAACAAGACCTTATGGCTACTAAGAACTGATATTAGTGGCCCAATTGGAAAGAAAAACTCTGTGGAAATGATTGAATATATTTGTACTTCCCAAAGCTGGGGGACTAAAAAAGTCAGTGCCACTGAAAGTGCCCTTATATAGACTGAATGGTGTCCCTCCCCATTCAGATGTTGAAACCCACATCTATGGTGTGACTATATTTGAAGACAGGTCCTTCACAGGGGTAATTAAGGTTAAATGAGGTCATAAGGATGGGCGCTAATCAGATAGGACTGGTGTCCTTTTAAGAGGGGGATGAGACATTAGACCAGATCTCTCTCTCCCCACCGTGACCCCCAAGTGAGCATGGTGGAAAGACCATATGAAGACGCAGTGAGAAGGTGTCAATTCACAAGAAGGGAAGAGAATTCTCACCAGAAACGGAATTTGCCAGCACCTTGATTCTGGATGAGCTTCTAGAACTGTGAGAAAATAAATGCCTGTTGTTTAAGCTGGACTGTGAAGTACCACACTCTGTGGTATTTCATTATGGCAGTCAGAGCAAACCCTTAATGGGAATTCTGGAGAAAAAGTTTATAAAGTCACTTTAGTGGGTCTTTTACTGCCTTCCTTTGTTGCTGGTGTGACACCACATAATGGAGATTGGGTCCTGATGCCATAACAGTGACCGAGAATTACTGAAGAAGTCAGCAACACAGTCAAAGGTTCAAGAATTGTAATGTTCCCATCCTTGAGAGGGTATTTTGAAATTTTTAAAGGAAGGAAGACGGCTGAGATATCTGTGTGTTCCATGGGACCTTTCTAAAAATTTTCTTGCTGAGAAAGTACCTCAGAAATTTCAAGAGAAGCATAAAATCTTTGCTGTAGATGTCATGCTAATGAATACCAAAGAGATTTTTATCTTGTTCTTTTATCTTGTATTCAAACTAGCCCTTAATTTAAGACATCTTCACCTAAGTAGTTCTCATTAATAAGAATATGCTCGAAAATCAGGCCATTATCTATACTAATAAATTAATGCAATGGAGCATTTAATTCTAGACAGGGGAGTATCAAACTTTTCGGACATTAAGAATCATGTGTGAAGTTTGTTAAAAACACAGATTCTGGGTTTCCATTCTCTGGAGATTTTGACTAGGGAGGTCTTGAGGGTGGGACCAGACCTTTACATTTAAAAGGTCAGGGGAATGGACCTCGAGGGTGTCATGCTAAGCGAAATAAGTCAGGCAGAGAAGGACAGATACCATATGTTTGCACTCATAGGTCTAACAGGAAAACAGGAGAAACCTAATGGAGGACCAGGGGGAGGGGAAGAGAGAAAGAGAGCTGGGGAGAGAGGGATGCAAAACTTGAGAGAGTATTGAATGCTGAAAATGAACTGAGGGTTGAAGGGGAAGGGGGATGGGGAGAAAGAGGTGGTGGTGATGGAGAAGGGCACTTGTGGGGAGGAGCACTGGGTGTTGTATGGAAACTAATTTGACAAAAAAATAATTTTAAAAAAATAATAGTGAAATAGAGAATATGTATTATATAGAGCAATCCAACCACTTACAAATTATTTAAAATGTAGCTTTCTTTTTTGTAATGAGATGTACTTGACCACTTTTTCCTTTTTTTCAATGGAGCTGAGTTATGTTTTTGTTGTTTTCATATCTTAAATAAAGATTGATTTATATATAACAAAAAAAAAAAAAGGTCAGGGGATCCTGACTGAGGGAGTCCCTAGAGGACACTTTGAGAACCATGACTCTACCTGTCAAGCAAACGTGAACAACTTACCCTACATTTAAATGGAAATATACGTAATGTTTTCTGCATGCTTACCATGAGTATAATTATACTTTGAAATGCATATGGGCCCTCATTTATTCACTCTCAGTTATATCCTCAACAATGGCAATTTTAATGAAAAGATTTTGTGCGTTAGTTTCACTTACTGTTTCACACACAAACTATGTGCTAAAAATCACGTCAACGCTCCCATCTGAAGGGGCATTTTTAGGAAGGTGTAAAGAACATTTGCATTCCACAATAAGTTTTGATCTAAAATGAACAATGAAAGGAAAAGAGAAATATATTTATTCATACAAGTATATACTGATGACAGTGTTAGTAATATGTATCCACTTAGGCCACAAATACAATGTAATATTGTGCTAGCACTGGGGGAGAGGTAAAGATACCTCAGAGAGAGAGATCTGTCCTCAACAGGCTTACAGTCTAGTAGGAGAACTCAGGCATGGGCACAGATACTGACACAAAAGATAAGTGCTATACCATAAGAAGTACAAATGAAACACTCTGGGAATGTAGGGGAAGGAATATTCAGGATGATCGCAGCACAGGCTGATATGGGGAAATGGTGGAAGATGAAGCAAGAGAGTTACAGGCAAGGGACAGATTGTGAAGAGTCTTGTGTGCTAAACTAAGGGCTGATACTTATCCTAAGAGCGATGAGGAGCCATCAGTAGATTTAAAGGAAAGGACTGACACACACTCATTCTCCCAGTAATTACTGGACACCTGCTGCATATCCAGCACTGAGTGAAACTGCCAATCAGAGTTGCCTGTGAAGCTTTTAAACCACCTCTGAGCCTAGACCTCCATTCACACCCACCCAATTAGAACCTCCAGGGCTGGTCAATAGCACTTTGCTATTGAAAATCTCCCAGTGATTCTGATGCACAGCCAAGTTGGGTGACCACTGTTAAAGAGGATGTTTAAATACATATATGAAAAACTTTGCCCTAAGGTGTCTTCACAAGAACATTTGAGCAAAGGAACTGAGCTAGTGATAAAATCACTTATGTGGTCAAAATCAACAGGACAGGCGGCAGTGAGAGGAAAGCTGGACAGGTAAGGTAGAGGTCAATTGATTGGGTCACTTAATTCCTGAACAAGGAAAAGACGGTTTGAAAAGTTATTTTTGGAAATCGTTTTGTCCATAATGTCCAGAATAGATTAGAAGAAGAAACTGGAGGCAGAGACACCAAGAATTGCTGAACACAGTAATCTAAGCATACGATTATAACAGATGGCTAAGGTAACAACAGAAGTGATGGAGAAAAGTGGATGAAACGAGTCACAGTGTTTGGAAACTGCCACATGACTTGTAACGTGTCACTAATGACAAAGGAGGAAAACACAAAGAAAGTGGGAGAAGGAAATAAGCCTGGAACAAAAGAAAGTGGACCAAATAATGATGACACTTGCACTGCAGAAAAGATACTTGGATCTAGAAATGTAAACTGCTAGTTGTTTTATATACCATTTTTATGTTAGGTATATTGAAACTGTACTGAAAGTTGCCATTTTGCAGATAGAAAACTGAAGCATAAAATGACAAATATTCCAAAATGTCAATTAAAAGTGGCAACTTCGAGACTCAGACTTGAGGTTTATTATTGTTATTATATTAAAAATAAACACCATGCCTGCAATCCTGTTACTATTTTTTAGTTATTAGTATAAGTTATTACTATTTGTAGATCAATTTTTTTCATTAAAAACCTAAAACTACCTCTCTGTCCCTCTCCCCCTTGCCTTGTCAAGGTATCTCTCCTCATGCCCATGCTTTGGTTGGAAGTCAATTATGATGCAAAAGGTGAAAAGGGAGTAAGAACGTGCTGCCAGGGCCTCCTGCCAGGGACAGGTGCACTCGCTCTCTGTTGCTTCCTGTACACAAAGGATGCTTAGGCTTTAAACTGAAAGCTTGAAAGAAAACAAGGCCGCACACATGTGTGGAGGCTGTGCACTGCACAGATCTGGAATGCTGTTCACCTCTGTAGATTTGTATACTTAATTTCCAGCAGATGGAAATCAAATGCTTGAGGGGGGGGTGCCTTTATCCAATTCTCATCAAGGCACTCTATGGGCAAGGAACAATGCTAAAGAAATTCTCTTTTTTCAATGTTTCTGAAACCATGGTCTGAGGACTAAGTACATTAGAATCCTTTGGGAACTGACTTAACAATAAAGATTTCTGGGTCTTACTTCAGACTACTGAGAAAGGCCTTGGAATCAGCATTTTAAACAAACTCCGACCTGGCAATCCCTACATTTAAACACAACTTTTCACTTACTTTTCAGTGGCCTCATCTTCCTTCAACCAATCATACTGACATAAGGAACTATATATATTTTAAACCATTTTACCATAAAATCAAAGAGCCAGCATATCAGTTCCTAACTGCCTTTCTATTTTAGAATTAAAATGTGGGAATAAAAATACAGAAGAAAGGTCACAACTTCAATGTCAGATATACAAAGAGGTGCCTTAAAATAATGTAGGAAATGTCATACTAGGTCATATGTCTGATCTGCTCAACCCAAAATGTCAGATTTATCTCTCCCCATGATCCTAAAAGTCTATATCAAGAGTTTGCCTAATTTGTCTATTGTGGATAATTTATTAATGTTTATAAACTCTCATCAAACATATTTATGTTTTAAGTCGATACAACCCATGAAACAATAGAAATATTGTTTACCTCTATTACTTAATGTGTACATTTTTACCTACCTTTCCGTGTGCTGAAAGGAGCTTTGTCAAGCTCTAAGTAGTACTCTCACTGGCTGCACCATAGGACATGAGGGACCCAAAAGTATTTGCCCTAGCCTTCCCATTGCTTCTTGATTTACAGGCTGCTGTGAGCCCCTTGCAGAAAAAGGAGCCTTAATCTTTTCCGTCTGTTCTCATAATAAAAACCACCATTACCTTTTAGTCATTTTCATTATCCTTATAAGGATATTCTTTTGTTTTATCCTTATTGTCCTTTTTAAGGTTTGGTGACCTGAAGTACACACAGTTGTCTGTATATCTATATATACACACCAACATTTTCTCATAAGCATAAATCATGCATGTGTTGCTTCTAATATAATTCCTCATCATGACATCACTTTCTGACTTTTTGAGCTATCGTTTGAGATCTAAAAAGCCATCCCAGATATTGAAATATCAGATATTGAAATTTGATTTAAAAAATGGAAAATTACCCAGGTAGAAGAGCCAGGATGAACTGAATAACATTAGCCACCTGTTTTCCCATGAGTAACATCACCTTCCATCTTACCTAGACTCACCCTCAGCTGCTTGGCTTCCATCCAAATCCACAGTTGGGCCAGGAACGTCCAAGGCAGGAAACTGCACTGCAGGGATGTGGTGAAAGGGAAGCATCTAACAAAGCATCACCTGGACAGTGATGATACTGCTTCTTCCATATGCCTCATGATTACTTAAAAGATTCAGATCCTGACCTCCATAAGCATTCATCCTGTGGCATGCAGCAGGTAATAAGTTGTGCTTTGGTGGGGAAATGGCCTAAAGAACAGCACAAAAAGCCCAAAGCTGAGTGTGCGATGTGTCTTACTTTACAGCAAGGCACAGACTTCAGTGCCATTCATGTTGAAGGTCACTGTGTGTTTTGCAGTGATTGTGCAAACCAGCTAAGACAGCAACAGTGACACCCTGAAAGACCTCACTGCAGTACCTGACCTTCCCTTCCCACATTTGATCACATACTGTTCTTATCTGGGATATCAGTTCTTCTGACTAGCTTCTCTTTAAATAAACCCTCTGGTTCTTTACTTGGTTTCCCCTTTCAGACCCACATCTGGGCTGACTTGGGAGACCTTCTTACATGAATACCCATCCAGGTCCCTAACTGTTTGCCTCAGCTGTTGGTACCCAAATCTCAAACATAGCCTCAAGTGGAAAAACATACTACCGTTATCCATTCAGCAGGCTCCATTTCTTCCGGGTTTATTTGCTCCTGGAAATGACATTTAGATGCTGTCTATGAACCAGGAATCTTGCTCTTACCAGATACCAAATGTGCCAGCACCTTGATCTTGGACTTCACAGCCTCCAAAACTACAAGTAATAAATGTTATTTTTATGCTACCACAGACTAAGACGGATGCTCAAGGCAGAGAATTCAGAAAATTAATCTAACACGGGAGGAGACATAGAAGCAAAAGGAAGGAGATTCAATAGTAGATAAAAGCACCAAGGCAGTGAATTAAGATAAGAGCCATGGGAACTGGTAGGCACTTTTTAAAAAGAGACCCCAGGGATGAGTCCCATGCTATGAAAGCAGTACCTTTCAGGGTTAGACCCCAGCTTCTTACAGTCTGAGTTTTCAATCAGCCTTGCACTCTGTGTTCTCACTTGTTCCTGATGTCTTCAGCGCCAACCCCTTGCCTCATTGTCTTTGTACACCTCTCTCTCACATTTTGCATTGGACCACTGACACTACTGCTTTGCTTCTCACCTCTGACTCTCTCTATCACTATGGTTCACACTGGTGCCTGTGCCTCACCCAGCTGAGCACCTTCTCCAGGAACACGAGGCTACTGCTGAACAGCCTCAGCTCAGGCTACTGTGCCGAGCATTCTCTCTAGGTCTGTGCTGATTTCAAAACCAGACCTCAGTTGCCTAACAAACTGGTCGGGCATCAGTGATAAGACATTAGTAGGGAGGCTAGAATCTTGGAGTTTAGGATCTGGGACAGAAGATTGGTTGAATAGAATTTCTTTATATAGAAGTAGAAAGGTGAGGTAAAGCCCCTACTCTGGGAGGTAAAGTGAGGCAATCACTTTTCACACACAAATTAGAGGTGATAATGGGACATTCAAATGGAAATATATGACAAGCAGTCTGACTTATTGGGTAGTCACTAAGGAGAGAGGTCAGGACCAGAGTCATAGTATACACACACAGGCTCTGCACTGCCTAACTCCAAGGGGTGGTATTTACAAAGACTAGGATGTACACAGACACTCCTAGAGTTGTACAAAGCAATGATCTTGGTCATGGCAAGGAATTACCACATGGACGAAATAGATGAAGCCAAGACATAATAAACATAAGGGGAGAGAGCAAACCAAGAGAAAAGACCAACACTAGGATTGCACTTTGGGAAAAATGTAGGAGACAAAAAAGAAACTATGTCAAAGGATATAGAGAAATGAAGTAGTATTATGAGTTAATGAGGATTTCAAGGAGGAAATAATACTTGCAAATGCCAGAGGAGGGTTGCAGAAAAGAGAACATAGACAAGAATTTAAGAAAAAGTATACATTAGCCCCCCGCCCCTTATCTGCTGGGATATATTCCAAGATCCTCAGCGAATGCCAGAAACCACCAATAGTACTGAACTCTATAGAGACAATGTTTTTTCCCATACACATATCCCTATGATAAAGTTGAACTTACAAATTAGGCACAGTAAGAGACAAACTACATGGGGCACCTGAATGGCTCAGTGGGTAAGCATCTGGCTTCGACCCAGGTCATGATCTCATGGTTTGTGGGTTTGAGCCCCTAATTGGATTCCCTGCTGTCAGCACAGAGCCCACCTTGGATCCTCTCCCCCTACTCTGCCTGCTTCTTCCCTGCTCGGATACTCTGTCTCTCTCAAAAATAATAAAAAAACAAACAAAAATAACAGGCAATAGAATAGAGCAATTATAATAATATACTATAATAAAAGTGATATCAATGTGGTCTTTCTCTCACACACAAAGTATCTTATCGTTTTGTACCGTAATCACCGTCTTGTGATGATGTGAGATGATAAAATGCCTGCCTGATGAGATGACTTGAGGTGAATGACAAAGGCACTGTAACCTAGTGGTTGGCTGCTATTGACCTTCCAACTAGTCAGAAGGAGGATCATCTGCTTCCACGTGGCTGCTGGCCATGAGTAACTAAACTGGAAGGTGAAGCAAGGCAAGTAGGGAAGACTGCAATGTGGTGCAGAGGACTGAACTGGAAGTGAGCAATCTTTTGGTACATCAAACCTTGGGCAGGGATCCTCACATCAGTGAAAACTTTTCTTGTCTGTGGGTTGTTATGGATAAAATAACAATATTCTGGGGCTCCTAACTGACTCATTCAGTCAAGCGTGGGACTCTTGATTTTGGCTGAGGTCATGATCTCACCGTTGAGTGAGTTTGAGTCCCACTTCGGGCTCTGCGCTGACAATGCAGAGCTGCTTGGGATTCTCTTTCTTCCTCTCTCTCTATGCCTTCCCCCTTCTCTCGCTCTTGCAAAATAAACAAACATTTAAACATTTACTTAAAAATTTTTTGTTACAAAAATAACTATGGTGGAGAGGGAGAGGAGAGAGAGAATTTCTCAAAATAAATAAACATTTAAAAAACCCAACAATCTTCAGTTGAATGTTTCCCTGTGCCAGGCACTGCTATAAGCAGTGTACATGTTAACGCATTTATTCCCCACGCCTTTGTCATAGGTTTTCTATATTACCCCATTTTGCAAGTAAAAAACCTGATGCACAGAGAGAACTGGTATAAAGCCTCAAGTGACACAGCCAGGAAAATGGCAGTGCCATAATCTGAAAAATGAAATGGCTTGGCCAGGTGGAGGAGGATCTTTTATCTTTCATACATACAAACTAGAAGGTTCCTAGTGACCTTCCAGGATGTATTCTGAAGAGAGGTAAGAGGGAAAAACAACATGATGATAATGAAATAAAGGATGTCTGGTGATAAAAAGGCGAGAAAAAGGATTTTGAGCATTAAAAGCAACAGGGTCAAGTAACGATGGTTTCAAGAAAGATGAGACCCGGAGTGCAGTGTTGCTTGAGGGAAAGGAAGCAATGAAGAGAAAGAGATTGAAAATGCTGGAGACTAAAGAAGATTGAAAGAGCAGCACTCCAGAGAAGACAAGTTAGCCTTGAAAAGGGAGAGAATAACCAAGATGGCATAGAGAGACCAGCATTTAGAGGAAGGGAGTGGCAAAGATGGGAAAATTCACGTCTGATGTCCTTACCTTTAGGAAATAAGAATTAAAAGAATAATCAGCTCAAAGTAGACTTAGGCTCTGTGGGAATTTTTTTCATATTTTATTATTATAGAAGCAAAATGTACTCACTGAAGAAAATTTATGAAAATCACAGAAAAAGTAGAAAGAAATATCATGTAAATCCTGGGAAACAAAGATACCACTAGAGTATATTTCCAGACAATAGGCTGCTTTTTTTCTACTCCACATACTAACATTAGCAATTCTAGTTGTTATTTAGCTTTCATAAGCTCATATTTAAAGGTTATTTAATATTCTACCAAGTGGATGTACTATAAAATCATTAACCATTTCCCCCATATTAGCTGCTTTCAGTATTTTACTATTTCATAAATAAAGCTGCACTGAACATCTTTGCACATAATATGTATTCTATATTTAAAATAATTTTCAAAAGATAGAACCCTAAAAGTATAACTACTAAATCAGTGACATTCATATAAATGCAAACATCTTTAAGGCATCTGACACTTCTTATACCATTTTACATTTTGCCAACAATGGATAAAAATACTCAATTTTCCTGACCCCTTGCCAGAATTAACCATTTACAAAACAAAACCAAAACCAAAAAACTTTGTTACTTTGACAGGTGAAAAAGTAGTACTTACTATATGACATTTCTTTTGCTAATAGTGAAGCTGATTATTTTTTCATATCTGTGTTTTCTTTCTACTTTGTAAAGTTCTTATTTTTGTCCTTTGTACATTTATCTTTTGAGTTCATAGTGTTTTAATATTTTAGAAGTTATTTATATAGTAAAGATATTAATATGTTCCCATTTAAACATCTTAACTACTAGATTTTAACTTTAATTATTAGTTTTATACAATTTGTTAATTAAAATACCTTTTCTTATTATTATAAAAAGTTGTATTCTGAGCCTGGTTCATCAATCTCCCTTTAATCAAATGAATTCCCTCATTTACTTCTATTCAGTTCCCTTTTGGCTCAAGTTGGTCAGAGTTGGTGTCTGTGGGTTACAACAAAGAACTCTAATAAACCCAGCAATAATCAATTAAGGACTGCAATAAAAAGAAGCTGATATATGTTAGCAACCAGAACCATAAAATATCCAGGAATAAATTTACGAGCAACCATGTTAGACCTCCAGGAAGAAAACCATAAATCTTTGCTGAGGACATAGGAAAAAACCTGAATGGAAGAGGAGCAAATTCTTTTCCTGGTGAGAACGGACGGTTATGAAGACATCAATACTCTCCGAAAAGGTGGTGTAAATTCAACGCCATTCCAATGGGATTATTTGGAATATGACAAGTTAGTGTAGATCTTAAAAAAATAATATGTGAGACCAGCTAGAAACTTTTTGAAAATTACAACCTATTATAAGGCAATGGTTAGTACAGCACCTTGTCTGTGCTTAGGGCAGAATAGGCAGGTAGAGTGGAAGACTCTGGAGATAAACCTGAGTAAAGATTTTTTTTTAATATGATAAAAGTGTAATTTCAGATCAATGGGGAAAGAGATGGATTGTTCAATAAACTGCATTTTAGAATAGTTGCCTCATGATTTCCAAGATACCACACTCTAGAAGTTTCCCTGTACATAATTGGGTGCTCCTTTTCTGTCTCATTTACTGACTTCTCCTTCTCCAACTTCATACACCAGAACTTGAATACAGACTTTATTTTCTTTTTTAGACCTTCCTTATCTGAAAATCTGACTCTAAATACCAAATCTCTACCTATGAGTCCTAAATTAGTCTCTCTCGCCCTTACCTAACTCCTAAACTGCCCATTTGACATTCCACTTAAGATATCTAAAATTTGGGGCGCCTGGGTGGCTCAGTCAGTTAAGCGTCTGGCTTCGGCTCAGGTCATGATCTCGCGGTTTGTGGGTTCGAGCCCTCCATCAGGCTCTGTGCTGGTGGCTAGCTCAGAGCCTGGATCCTGTTTCAGATTCTGTGTCTCCCTCTCTCTCTCTGACCCTCCCATGCTCGCGCTGACTCTGTCTATCGAAAATAAATAAAAAGCATTAAAAAAATTTAAAAAAAAGATATCTAAAATTTAATATTTCTAGACTGCAACAAGTAATTTCCCTTCCACTACTACCTTCTCCACCACCATCACCGAACATATAAACACAGATTATAGTATAGATTATAGTTCCCCTAATAGTTTCTATCTTAGTATCTACCAAGGTGATCAATTCAAAAGTCTGAGCCATCTCTGATTTCTGCTTTTCCTTCAACCTCCAACATTCATTTTACCATCACATCCAATGGTTCTGCTTGAGAGAGAATAAAAATTAGTGCTTAGGAACATGAGCCCTGGCACCAAGCTATCTGGGTTTAAACCCTGGCTCTACATTTGACCAATTCTGTATCCTTGGGCAACCTACCTACTCTTGATCAAGTTATCATCTGTAAAACAAGGATAATACTATTACCTAAGTCATAGGGTAATAGTTGGGATTAATAAATTATTAGATTAGCACAGTAGCTGATGCATTGTATGTGTTCAATAAATGTCCGTTATTATTGTCTCCAAAATATGCCTTAAATCTGTACAATTCTCCCCATATTCATGTGTACTTCCCTAGTTCAAGCCACTAATATCCCTTCTAACTGATCTCCCCTCTTTCTCTACTGCATTACTATAATTTGTTCTCCACATCATAGTCACGTAGTCACAGTCAACTTACATATTTTCAAATATACATTGGACCAGATGTTCTCTTGCTTAATAACTTTCACTGCCTTCTTTAATGTGGCCTGAAAGTCCCTGCATGAACTAGTCCTAATCCAGCTCACTGCCTAACTTGGTGATATTCTCTATCTCACTTCACTGGATCCACAGGGGAGTTTCATTCTGTGGCCTGAATACACTAAGCTTGCTCCTGCCTCAGAGCCCTTGCCTGTGCTTGCTTGCTCCTCTACCTAGAACACTCTTTTCTTGGATTTTCCAATGCATGGATCTTCAGCACAAATGTACTCTCTTAGAGGAGCCTTCCTTGACCATATTATCTAACAAAGGTCTATTATTCTCCATCATATCACCCTGCTTTATTTCTTTCATTGCACTTCTAGACCTTACTTATTTTTTGTTTAATTTTTTGTTAATGATTTTTTTCGTGTAAATTATACAAGAAAGGGACCTTGTCTGTTTTTTAAAAGTTGTATTACAATGCTTAGAATGGTGTTTAGCATTTTGCAGATGTTTAGTAATTTGAATGAATTTTAATAAATTGGTGAATTACTAAATAATTTTTTAAAATAGACCACTGATTAACTCTCTAAACATAAAAAAATAAAATAAAATAATGGTCATATTAAAAAAAAAACTACAGGCAGAGAGTTGTGTGTTCTTGGAGTAGGGAATGATCTTTCCCAACAAGAAAAAATACTATGAATCCATAAGGAAAGTACTGACCAGTTCAGTTGCATAAAAGCTGGAAAACTTTGCACTGCTAGAGACATAATTAGCAAAGTTGAATAGACAAAAAAATACTGAAAGAAAGCAAAATATAAAATGCCTTGAAACATAGATGCAAAAATCCTCATATAATAGCAATGAACTACCTCAAAGTAACCTAGGTAACTATGAATCTACTTTTTGTCTCTATGGATTTACCTATTCTGGAAATTTCACATAAATGGAATTGTACTGTATGTAATGGTTTGTGATTAACTTCTTTGACTTGGGATAATGTTTTCAAGTTTCTCCAATTTTGTAGCATGAATCAGTTTTTCAATCTTTTTTAGGACTGAATAATATTCCATTTTATGGATATAGCATGTTTTGTTTAATAGTTCATGAGCTGATAGACTTTTGGATTTTTTTTTCCAGTTTTCAGCTATGAGTGATGCTATTATAAAGATTGGTGTACAAATTTTTGAAAGACATACACTTTCAATTCTTTTGTGTTTATACCTAGAAGTGAACTTTCTGAGTCATATGGTAACTTTATGCTT
Source organism: Suricata suricatta (assembly GCF_006229205.1). Taxonomy (NCBI): domain Eukaryota; kingdom Metazoa; phylum Chordata; class Mammalia; order Carnivora; family Herpestidae; genus Suricata; species Suricata suricatta. The sequence goes on along the minus strand of NC_043705.1, from coordinate 58,340,197 downwards.
AACTTTGTGAAGAACTGCCAAATTGTTTTCCAAAGTGTGTGAGGTTTCCAGTGAGGTAACCAAAACTTGTTATTACCTTTTTTATTAGAACCATATTAGTGGGTGTGACATGGTATCTCATTGTAGTTTTAATTATATTTCCTAATGGCGAATGATGTTGATCACCTTTTCACATGCTTAATATCCCATTTGAATATCTTTGAAGAAATGTCTATTTAAATCCTTAGTTCATTTTTAAGTTGTTTTTTTTTGTTGTTGTTGTGAGTTCTCTATTTTATCATCTATACAATCTGTTAACGTTTATTCCCCTTCTGTGGGTTGTCTTTTTACTTCCTTTTTTTGTCTTCTGATAAAGAGTTTTATTTATCCAATGTAATAGTCACTTTTTACCTTTTTTAAAATTCAAGTATAATTAATATACCATGTTATATTAGTTTCAGGTGTCACTTTTCACTTTGTTGATGATATCCTTTGAAACACCAAATTTTAAAATTTTGATTAAGTCCAATTAATCAATTTTACTTTGGTAGCTTGTGCTTTTGGTGTCATATGTAAGAAACCATTACCTAATCTAAGGTCATAAAGATTTGTTCCTATGTTTTCTTCTAAGAGATTTTGCTCTTACTCTTATATTTACATCTATTATCCATTTTAAGTTAATTTTTGCACATGATGTGAAGTAGAGGTCTTATTTTATTTATTTATTTTGCATATGAACACCTAGTTGTCTAAACACCTTTTGTTGAAAAGACTATTCTTTTCTCATTGAAGTACCTTGGTGCTTTTGTTGAAAAAATGTCTACTTTAAAAAGTATGATATTTTGTTTTAATAAAAAGTGGTAGGATGACAAATGGGTGTTCTTTGGCCTCTTGGTGACTTGTGACATTCAGTTGAACAGTTGTCACATGTGTCATCAACATCAATATCTGTAGATGGTTTTCATCTAGAGAGACCACCAACCTACAACTCATCTAACTAAAAATGAGATTTTAAATGAGACTCTATCTCAGTTTCAACCAGGGCTCTAAGAAAATAGGTGCCTGTGTACAAATTAGCAAAAAACAACCCCAGTGGGTAGGTGAATTATAATACAGTGCTCCTTCTGATATCCTGTGTTGCCAGAGGAGCAAGAGCTGAAATTCAGCATTTACTCATCCCCTTAGCGTGATATCTTTGTATAGGATACAAACTGCATAATCACTTGCAGTCATCTTGGATTTTATCTACAGCAACTTTCCAAAGTGAGATTCAAGACCATCCAAGCAGAACTTACAGAAGAGTTGGTCAAAACTGCTAACTCAACCCACAGAGAAGAGGTTAAAGAGGCGAACAGACAAGGTGTCTTTGGAGAGAGTAGTGCTGAGACTCTAACTCCTTTAAAGGTTAGGTAGGGTAGGAAACACTTCTTCACTTCAAATGTGAGAGGGCCCTTCTGGGATCACCCAAAAAGTGTCCCATGTGTTCTTGATAGTGTGGGAACTGCATGTCTGACACAGCCTGGAAAAATATGTACTGGCCCAAACTTCCATTAGCTACAGAGTAGAGGGGAATCACTATAGTATAACTGACATCAGATTAGACCATGAATGAATGAGTTAGGCCAGAGTTGTCTAAGGATCTGCCCAGAAGGACCACCTGGAAAGGTGAGGACAAGCATAAGGAAGTAAAGGTTTTCTGCTAGATACTCCAGAGCTAATGGAAGCATCACAAAAGACCAAGTGGAAGATACATTCTTATTATTCAAAGTCCCTTCCAAGTAAGAGATCCCCAATGATTTGGGAAAAACAAATAAATAAATAAATCCATAGATGTGCCCATGAGAGAAAAAGTTGGGCTTAAACATTTACCAATTCTGAAGAGGGGCAACAACAGCTCAGGAGGGCACCAATTCCTTACCTCTTATTTTCTCCCTCACTCACATCCCAACCCTGGAGGGGTCAGAAGTCACAGTGTGTGGCAGAAAAGAAAAGGTAGAAGAAAGAGAGAAGTCAACTGCTCCCCATTTCCCACTGGTGGCTCAAAGTAGGAAAAGCTACTCAACTTCAAATCAATGTTTTAAGTTTTAACTATTACATGGGATTAGGCATTAATTACTAACAAGGCTCGCTTTAGGTTAAAAGTGTCCAAAGACATTTTGTTAGCTAAATGTGTGTGTGTGTGTGTGTGTGTGTGTGTGTGTGTATAAAACCATCCCTTATGGTCCCTCTCCAAAGGCAAGGGGAAAACTACTTTCACAGAGTGGATTTGAATAGGCAGTATGGGAGGAGGGAGAAGAAGTAAAATTGCATTTGTATGCACTATAACAGTGCCACTCATTCAATGTACTCATTCCTGAACTATCAAAGTCAATAAACTACAATATGAAAAGTAGCCATGTCTCTTTAAATAAGATAATGTCATTTTAAGAATCTTTGTAAACACACACACACACACACACACACACACACTTCAATTCAAATAATACTTTAAGTAGTTCCCTAAAGAAATAGCTGTACTGTAATTTGGGCATTGATAGCTGTAACACGATTTAAACACGGCTTCACTTTTTTGTCTTAATACGATTCCACCCACTGCATCCTTCTGTGTGTTGTTTTGATGATCCTGTCACTTAGGGCTCTTTGAGCTCAGTCTTAAGGAGTCAACAATGAATGAAATGAATTCAGCACTGGGATACATTTTCAAGAATTCTCCACATAGTTTGAAACCTTCCTACATAATTCCATCATACTTGATTATAACATGAATAGAAACAAAAAAGCTAATCATGACATAGAAGCAACTTCATGTCAAATAATATCCATGAATGAGCCAATTTAGTAAACTCTGAATTTACTTAGCCTATTTGAACATCCATAAAGAGGACTTAGCAACAACAGTCTTTCCATATGCCAGGTGAAACCCTCAGAGGGAATAGGCCTTAGTTTAATAATGAAAGAGAAGGGAAAGGGCTGATAATTATTCTGTCTAAACAGTGTTTTGCGGCCTAACATTGATTGTGTCTTGAAATCTCCTTTGGGAATGGAGCAGGCAGCTTTTCCTTTGCTTTCACAAACCTCATGCAAATTATTTAAACATTTTGCAATTATTTTCCTGAAACTGCGTTTTGGCCCAAAGCCTAGAAACACTGAAAAGTGACATCACACTGCACCCAGAGATGTAGGTTCCAAACAATTCTCTGGGGATCCTTACAACTAACTGTTTTGGAGGCCGATTTCCATATCACCATGTAAACATGGGAGTCTTGGTACTTCTGCCTTTAGAGAGTCTCCAGATAAGGATACCACAAGTAAGCAAATGTTTAGGCAATTTAATTCTAGTTATCTTGAGATAACTTGACTGTATGTGCAGTTTCTTTTAATGTCCTTTCTAACAATCTGTGTGAAAAAATATTTCTGTTGGCACTTTCTTAAATCCTTGATGTGTCTATGACTCCCCTTTTAAATGTTAACCACAGAAAGAAGTCTGCTCCCCCTTTTCTCTATCCCAGACCTTATATCTGGTTATTCATAAGGATAATTTTATAATTAATGCAGATGACTGGCCTAAAAATGATGACCCTCTTTTGTACTATTACTTCATGCTGAGGACAAAGAGGATACAGGAAAATTACTCCTTGGCCCAGGAAGTTTATTAAAATGCTAAATGAAGGTCTGGCGGCAGCTCAAAGAACTTTAAATAACCTTGTGGTGGAAAACCTCCAAAACCTCTTTTTACCGTCAGCTTAAACTAGGCTGGCTGTGACAAAGAATAAGAAAATAAGTAGTTTCAAGAGTGCAAAAACACATCTATTTTTAAAAGGTAGGTTCATCCAATGGTTGTGGGCCAATGTGACACAGCCTTCTGAGGAATGATGACGATAATTTATCGTACTGTGGTTTTACAGGGTTCACAACCAGTCCTGGGCAGATTCCATGTGTCAGTCATGAATGAAGTCATGCAGAAGGAAGTCTAATTACGTCGTGGTCAACTCAGTGTTCTCTCTCGGTAGTCAGTGCAAAACATACCACAAACACACTCTGAATAATCTTCTTGTGGCTAGAATTCCACGAAGGGAAAACATAAAGTTACATGAAGTAGAATGTCAAATACTATTCCAATGAACTCCACTGTAGTACCTGGAGGCTCTAACTCCATATGTACTCTAGTTCTACATTGCTGTGCTGGATCCTTCAAACCTTCAACAAGTTTTGCACACCATCTAAAGGATAAGAAGTCAGGCAAAGTCATTGAGACAAGGTATCTGTAAATTATTACTTGGGCATCTGAAAACTGTATTCGAATTTTTTTAAAAACCCATGGGGATCAAGACACCATATACAGGGGCATCTGGGTGGCTCAGTCCACTGAGCATCCAACTCTTGATTTCAGCTTAGGTCATGATCTCATGGTTGACACTGCACCAGGTTCTGTGCTGACAGCATGGAGCCTGTTTGGGATTTTCTCTCTCCCTTTCCCTTTGCCCCTCCCCCACTTAAGCTCCGTCTCTCTCTCAAAACAAACAAACCAACAAACCAACAAACACAAACACAAAAAACCCAAAGACACCATATACAAATATACAAATTGAACAGGAAGAGAAGCTGACCTTTTAATGCGCTCCCAGGGAGAACAAAAGAGATAAGCTTCCACAGCCTCAGAAAACCCAACAATGACCGAGAAAGTTTTTCTCAGAGCCTCCATATGAAATAACTGTGCCCTTTCTTTTCAGTCTGACTCCCTGATACATCGATGCACAACCTCAACTAAGAGAGCTTGTCTCCCATGGACTTGTCCTGAACCCCTGAAGCTGTCCTTACTGAGAATCCCTGGGCTCTGTCTGCAGTCATCCTGTTAACCTCTTCCCTACAACAAAACTTCTAGACTCAAGCTTAGTCAGGAACAGCTTAAGGTAAGTGAGTCCGGAATTCGATATCATGCTGCTGGCCAGCTAGCACAGGACGTCTGCTTTAGTTATGATACACAGGCTTATAAGACCTGGCCCCACCCTATTCATTGGTCTTGGAAATGGGCTCTGCTAACTTTCTTTCCCCATTTTGGTCACTTATCTATTATGAGTCTTTCTAGAACTAAAATCCATCTTGCTTGCAGCCCAAGCCTGCTCTTGAATCTCATGGCAAAGGCTAGGATTCTCAATCCACGACTATCAACTGCTTCTGGATTCTTCCTTCCCATCATGCTCCAAAGCTGGCAGCTCCAGACTGGACTACAACCAGGTCAGATACTGAGTTCTTTTGCTGTTGGACTAAGCTTTTGTCTAGCTCCTGCTGCTGCGCCTGTGTCCCCACTGCGTGCCCCAGCCTAGCAGGCAGAGGCAGCTTCTGAACCCACCCTTTCCAGTCAGTCCTGCCTCATTCAGGTTAACTAGGTCATTTCAGGCAGTGACCCAAGATATGAAGCTGACTTCTCCCTGCAGAGTGCTAACTAAAGCTGGAAAAATATTTCAGGTAGCTCTGTCCTAAGATTGATGATTCTACCTTTATAACTGCCATGCTTTTCAAGCCTTAATTAGGACAGTTAATATCACATATGCTATTTACTGATCAAATCAAGACTTATAGAGTTACTGAAAAATCTTAATTTTGGAAAATACTTCATGTTTTAGGAAAGTAGTCATGATTTAATGTTTGAGAGAAAAGCAGGATGCAGAGCTATATAAAGCTGTATGAGCTCACTGTGGCAGACATCATGTGGGATTCTGGCTGCTCAGCATCTAAACTCCCAGTCCAATCTGGGGGAATTTCCCACCATGTGATTCTTCTTGTGAAGGCCTCCTACCTTAACAGAAGCAAAGGATTAAGAACCTTTATGTCATCATTTCCTGACAGCTGAAGTGGGCATATAAGTTAACCTGATCAAGCACCCAGACTGACCCAGACTTGGAATTAGAAGCCACAGAAGCAAGGATGGCAAAAACTCCATGCCATCAGTGAGACAGAACACTTTCTGGGGCAGGAGAGCCAGCAGGACCCCCATCAGGGTCTCAACTGGCAGTGGCAGAAATACTGGCTTCAGGGAAAGGTCTTTATCATGGCAGCATGGGAACCTCACCAGGATAATTCTATGGTATTTTCAGGTTATCAACCTCCTTTGGTCACTTCTCCTCCACTATTTTCCAGGACTGGTCCTCCAGGCTTTCTTGTGAATTTCTGAGCTACCAAATATCTTTTCAGTAAATTCCTTTCGACTTAAAGGAGTGATCACTCTTTCTGTTGCTCACAGGCCAAGAATCCTGATTAGTATACTAATGCTATTTAAAATACAACAATAACAAAAAAGATGTACACCAAATGTTAAGAACAGTTATCTTTAGGTGTACACAATAACATATAATTTTAATTTTCTTCTTTCATGTGCATTTTCTAAAAATTTTTGGTAAAATGGTATTACCTTAGTAGTCAGAAAATAAATAAATTTTAAAATTTGAGATTGCTTTGGAGCTTTTAAGTCTGTAACTGTTAGAAAGCACTTCACTTGATTACTCAGATGGAGTCCATTTTGCTTCTATCAGACTATGGTGCCTGATAACTTCCACATTGGCTGAGGCAAATCATAGGTATTGGGGTCAGAGAAATATTTTATTAAGAAAAATTCCTGAGGCCAGTTCTTATTTTTTAATTCTGATCTACACATTGTTTGGCTCATTTGTTCTAGAGTCCAACAATCCTCTAGAGGGTGGCCCAAGAAAAATGGTCTGTGTTTAGGGAACTTTAATATAATCTGAAGCAAAAATGAATTTCTTTTTAGCACTGATGTTTACAAAAGTGTGTATAAGTACAGAAATGCCACTCTTATGATTCTTTGTTGGTCTCTGTTAAACAGACACCTCAACAGTTTTATGAATAGTAAGAATAATAGCCTAGAATACTAGGGTACTGGGCCTATCAGTAATTTATGCAGTTGGCCTAAGTGGTTACCAGCAATGGAGTGAGTAGCACAGAGAAAAATGTATAGTAGTGTCTTTCCTTAGAACAAAATCCCAGCTACAAAATCCTCCATGTAAGAGCACATGCAGAAGTTTTCAGTATCCCTCACACTAGAGAATGCCTGCCATGGGTAAAAGATAAGAATTACATGGGCTAAGGGTCTCTTGCCTGTCCATCAACATTACTGAGAAAGAAGTCAAGAGAACTCTGTGAATCTGAACAAATTATGATCAGATGTGCTGATCATGTCAACTGAAGCAGCAACACACAGTAGAGTGGAAGGGATAAAATTTAGTCCAATGGATTCTGCATTAGATCCCAGGCCAAACATCCATTAGTTGATTGCATAAGTTATTTGATCTCCCTGAGCCTCAGTTTCACCACAGAATGCAGATAAGAGAAATATCTCATGGTGTTAAAGGAAATAATGTACATAAAACTCCCAGTACAGTTTCTAGCTTATAATTGGTAACAGCAAATGTAAGTTCTCTTCTATCCAAGAACTTTCCCTCCTTATTTTTCTGGGAAAATCTTTACCTTTTACAAATTACAAAGACTGACATCAGGTGCAGTTTTTGCATTAAGAGAGTTATTTTCTTGAAATCTCCCAAATCTGGTAAAGGGCTATAGTTACCTTTTAATTATTCCCTGGAAGGAGATACCTTGCCAAACCATTAAAAGTTATTGATAAAGGGAAACATTCTCAATTAGCTGAGTAAACAATCTATGTCAATATTGCATGTGACAAATGGATCATCATTTAACATGTAGGAATCAGAATGAAAATTCAGGGAAAAGGTATTAGAGCACACAAGGTTAAATAGTGCAACGAAAGAAGAATTGACATTTGCTTGGCAAGCATGCCAAGCTTCAATAGATAATCAACATGTTCTTCTGTTTATTGAAGAAGATAAATACTCCATATTGAGCAAAATGCCTTCATAAATTGTTTAGGTGTGGCTAATTAGCTTGGACATTAAGATACAGCTTCCCATACTCTTCCAAACAGCATTTTTCTTGCCAACATGTAAATGAAACTCCATTCTCTGAGAAGGTGACACAAGAATAGAAGTGCATTAAAAAAGGAAAACCAAACTAGAAAAGAAGCTCTGGCCAAAAAAAATAAATAAAAATCAATAATTTTGCTACTGAGAAATTGCTACCATCCTTATCCAAGAAGGAGTGGAAAGGTCAAACCAAGCTAACTTGCGTGATAAATGAGTTTATAAAGTAGCCTATATCAAGAGACTAATTTAATTGGCTGCTTTAAGTGTGATAATATACCGTGCTTCCTACAGATATTTTCATTTATTAAAATCTTAAAATTAAACCAAGTATAAGGCACCAACTGCTGCTGGGACATAAGTATTCAATATTATTATTATTATTAGCAATACCTACCCAAAATATTTTTAAATAAGATTTTTTTTTCTTCTTGACATTTTAGACAATTGCAAGTCATACAGAGACAAAGAAAATGTATTTTTCTTCTATCCCCTTGGGATATTTGGAGCCTCACTAAATGCCCACTGTTGTTGCTCCCAAATTACAAATTAAATAGAGCCTTAAATTAAGGAGTTTTGACTGTATATACTTACAAACACCTAGATATGCATACTCAGGTTTAAAACTCAATTTCCCTCATCTTGGGGTGGCTCAGTTGGTTAAGCGTCCGACTTCGGCTCAGGTCATGATCTCACAGTTTGTGGGTTTGAGCCCCGCATGGGGCTCTGTGCTGACAGCTAGCTCAGAGTCTGGAGCTGCTTCAGATTCTGAATCTTCCTCTCTCTCTGACCCTCCTCTGCTCACGCTGTCTCTTTCTGTCTCTCAAAAATAAATAATAAAACTTAAAAAAAAATTTTTTTAATTTAAAAAAATTCCTTCATCTCTACTAGTTGTATGTTGGCAGTGTAATTCATATCCCACTGGCTGTCACCCTCAACGTTGAAAGATAAGGCATTTGGAAGACAAGGTCAATTTTAAACACAATTTTACACAAGTACCCCCACCTCTTTTATAAGAATAACTGGTAGATGGAATAGCTCTAGATTAGGAAAACCATTAAAAACACTTTAGAACAATGTAATCTAGGCAACATTTGCCTCCTAGAATGATAAAAGTAGGGAAAAGTCCTCATGAAGTCCTCACGAAGAACTGTGTTGGTGCACTCATTAAGTGATCTGGGCTTAGAAAACTGCAAATCTAACTTTTATATGTAAAGGAAATAGAAATGAGAGGGAAAAATTCAATACAGTCTTAGATCATATTTTCTGGGTATAATTGATAGAGATGATAATAGATATTATACAAAACAACCATCAAAAGGGGAAAAGGTCAGGAGCGCCTGAGCTTTGGTTCATTTTCTCTCTTTCTTTCTCTCTCTCTCTCTCCTCTCCATTTTCCTTTCTCTCTCCCTGCCCCTTCCCCACCCCCACATATACTCTCTCAAAATAAATAAGTAAACTTTTTAAAAAATACATTTCTCTGGGAGGCACTTGAGTGGCTCAGTTGGTTAAGCATCCAGCTTTTGATTTAGGCTCAGGTCATGATCTCAGTTCCTGAGTTCAAGCCCTGCGTCAGACTCTGCATTGGCAGCATGAAGCCTGCTTGGGATTCTCTCTCTCCCTTTCTCTCCCTCTCTCCTGCTCATGATCTCTCTCTTTTTCTCAAAATAAGTAAATAAACATTAAAAAAAAAAAGAATAGGTTTCTCTGGATCCTCACCTAAATTCCTCATGTTCATCATTTAGATCTCAACTTACAAGTCACCTCAGAAAGCTCTTCCCTGACAACTCCACCCATTTATTCCTCTTCACTTACATTTATTGCAGCCTGTGGTGATCATATTTACCTTAGGAGGTTTATCATCTTTCTTTACAAGAATATAATCTTCTTGAGAACAAGGACTCTCACTCAACAGTATGTCCATAGTGCTTAGAATGAAGCACAGTACATTGTAGGGGTTCCATACATCTCTGAGAGGGAAGATGCAGAGAAAAGGATAATTACTGTACCTCATACAATACATCTGATCCTCTGCATAGAGGATTCTCATTTTATAGAAAGGAAAACTAAGATTAAGAGAGGTTAAGAAACTTGTCTAGTGGCTCACAGTGAGCTTCTGTGTGTTACACCAATAATAACTGGGGAGAAATTATAGCTACTTCAAAAGTTTTACTTCCTGACCTACCCAAACCTTAGCAATGTAAACTCCCGAACTCCTAACAACTACTACCCGAATAAGGCCCACAGTTTCATTCTTTATTGTTATTGAAAAATATATTGATATTTCACTTATAAGGCTCTTGACTGTTCTAAAGAAGTGAATTTGTCAGATCACTAAAGTTTACCTTTTAAATGCCAAAATCACATTTATTAACATCATGTTTGGCAAGATGTTTCTAAGGGTACTGTATATTTCTCAGTCTTCTTAGAGTATATTTAGCAAGATTTAATGTTTTCTGACTAACACATAGTAATTTTTAGAAATAACAGTTATTATTCTGAACAAAAAGAATTTTCTAGATATCATAACAGAATTGGCTACATAATGTGCAGAGCCCAGTGCAAAATACAAATGCAGAGTCTCTTGTTCAAGACTTACTAAGTTAGGGAAGATGACAGCAATAGAACATGACATCCAGGGCCCTGCACAACTGCATAGGCTGCACACCACGGAGCTGGTCTTGCATCATCCCCCACATAGCATATTATATGTAACAGAGATTCATAAGCATCTACTGAATAGCGAATACCACCTTTAGGGCCGACTTAGTGGAATAGGGCACATTGCTCTAAATGAATCCAAATGTGACAAAATAGTAATAATAACATTAATTGACGTATGTGTCAAGCATCATGCGTTTTTCTATCTGATCCCCAGAAAACCTTGAGATTCATTTAAGATTTTATGGCTGCATGTAACAAACACAACTGGAGCGGCTTAACGGAGTGAGTTCTATTTTCATATATTTAATAAAGATCTAGTATCCAGAATATATAAATATACAAAGAACTTTCACAATTTATATAAGTCATGGTTCTCCAGAGAAGCAAAACCCATAGAATATATATGTGTATATATACACAATGTGTGTATATACGTATACTTATGTAAAATATACATACATATATACACCTGTGTTATACATAGAATACGTACTATATATACATAGTTTATGTTTATACATACTTATATACAAACACACATACACATATAAAGAGATTTATTTTAAGGAACTGGCTCACATGATTATGGAATCTGGCCTGCAGGCTGGAAACTCAAGTAGTATTTCTAGTCTTGAGGCAGAATTCTTTCTTCTTCAGGAAACCTCAGTTTTTGCTCTTAAGACCTTCAACTGATGGGATTGATGTCCATCCCTATTATCAAGAGTAGTCTCTTACTTAAAGTCAATGGTAAATGGGAGGCTTCTGGGTGGCTCAGTCGGTTAAGCATCTGATTGTTGATTTCAGCTCAGGTCATGATCTCACGACTCAGTTTGTGGGATTGAGTCCCACATCAGACTCCATGCTCACAGTGTGGGGTCTGCTTAGGATCCTCTTTCCCTCTCTTTCTGCCTTCCCTGCTCACACACATACTCTCTCTCTCTCTCTCTCTCTCAAAATAAATAAATAAACTTAAAAAAAAGTCAACTGCAGATGGTAATTACATCTACAAAATTTCTTCACAACAATATGTAGGCGAGTGTTTGACTGAACAGTTGGGCACTATAGCCTCTCCACATTGGCATATATAATTCACCATCACACAACAAAAAGACAATCCAATTTAAAAAACAGTTGACTTAGCAATAGACATTTCTCCAAAGAAGGCATAACACATAAAAAAGATGCTCAATATTGTTAGTCATCAGGGAATGCAAATCAAAACCACAATGAGGTACCAAGTCACACCCACTAGGACAGCCATAGTTGTTGCTATTGTTGTTGTTGTTTAAGGAAAATAGCAAGTACTGTAGAAGATGTGGATAAATTGGAACACTCATACAATGGTGATGGGAATATAAAGTCATGCCATGACTGTGGACAACAGTTTGGCAATTTTTCAACATGCCAGCTATATAAAGAATTACCATATGACCCAGCAATTCTACTTCTAGGCATATACCTACAGGAAGTGAAAACAGATGTTAAAATAAAAACTTGTACACAAATGTTCAGAGCACCTCTACTCACATTAGCCAATAGGTGGAAATGACCCAACTGTCCATCAACAGATGATCAGATAAACAAAATGAAATATACTCAGACAGTGGAATATTATTCAGTTATTTAAAAATGGAAGTATTTATGCACAGTACAACATGGGTAAACCTTGAAAACAATATGCTGAGTGAAACAAACCAGTCACAAAATGTCACATATTGTTTGATTCCATTTGTATGAAATATCCACAATAGGCAAATTCATAGAGACAGAAAGTAGATTAGTAGCTGCCTAGAGCTGAAGGGAGGAGAGTAAGGAGAGTGACAGCTAATGACGTTGGTATTCATTTTTGGGGTGATGAAAATGCTGTGGAATTATGTAGTGGTGATGGGGGCACAACAATGTATATATACTGAAGTTCACACATTGTGCACTTGAAAGATTAAACTTTATGATATGTGAGTTATATTTCAGTAAAGCCGCTATAAAGAAGAGTCAAGAGCCTAAACATTTTGATAAAGTTGGGAATTTAGAAGTCTTTTTATGTAACTGCATAAGGCCTCCAGATAAACAAACTCTCTGAGAATAAAAGCAGGAAATTCAGATAGAAGGGGCAAGGGAAGAGGAGAACAGTTTTTTATGCTGGAGTCCTTGTCCCTGCTCCTCTGATTTCTCTAATAACCTTTCCAGATCCTAGAATTCAATTTGAGAAACACTAGTCAAACCTCTCTGGTAAAGCCAAGATAATGTGTATCATTGCTTCATATTCAATCTGAAGGACTATAATGGGTCGTCTGAAAGTATTAGAAAGGGTATGGAGTGCTTTGACACTCTTGTTAGAAGCCTAGTGATAGAGAAAGACACATTGAAGAAATCTAGTTGTCTAGAGGTGTTAAATGCTTTTGTAGATAAGTATCTTGGTTCTATGCTTTAAAAATAAAACAACCTGCAGTCATTCACAAGCTTTATAGAGAAAAAGCCCATTGATATTGCTAAAGACTCATAGCAAGTGAGGAAACAGAAAAGCTCTTTTATCATTCCAGATAAAAGCTCATAATAGCTTATAATAAGCAAAATCTTCTACACCAAAACCAAGCTGAAGGAGAGAGACTTGTGTCATCAAGAAGAGTGATGTTGAAAGGTCTTCTTCTGAATGCTTATTTCTACTGCCCCAAGAGAAGAGACTTGCTTCTGATACAGGGCAATCCTGATTTTTTTTTTCAAATTAGAATTAAGGCACTTTGAAATTATATGATATAAAATAAAAGATTTCATGCCCCAAATGGAAAGAATACAAATTCTGAAACTGCTTCTAAATTTATCAAGAATCTCAGTTTCTTTTCTTTTTCTTTTCTTTCTTTCTTTTTTTTTTTTTTTAAGAATCTCAATTGCAAAGCGAGTATGTACAATATTTATAAATCAGGTTTATGCTATCACTATAGTGGTGCTCTTTTGAGCTGATAAGTAGGAATAACTGTCCCTTTTTGTCATAATTAGGCTAGAATTAAAGGAGCATTGAATTATACAAGATCTTTAGAAGTTCTTCTTTCTTGAAATGCTACTGCCTAGTACCTCAAACAAGAGACTAAATCATGGGAATTCTAAACTCTTGGATCTCAACAGAATAATGATGAAAGAGAAAGTTCCACAGAGACCCTATTATCAAATGCAATCAGGACAGGGAATTGGTTGGTTAATGGAAGACACTGGTTAAAGAAATGAATCACAAAAAAATTTTAGATACATACATCGAAATTTTTATTTTAAATTAAAGTAACTGCATCCTTTTGCCAGGTTTTTGATACAAAACCCAGAATTTTTCTTTGAAAATTGGTCACTTGGTTGGAGTTTGGCCTAATCTTTCTATCATGACCAATCCCATTACACATCCTTTACTACTTCCAGTGATAATTTCTTTAAAAGGAAACAAAAACATTTTGTTGGGAAAACTAGATTTTTATAATTGCTTTCCCACTTTAACCATTGCTCAGCAACTTATTTTCATTGAATCTTTTCAAAATATACCAAATTCATAGAAAAAAAACCTCTTTCTTTTTGCACTCATATGTTATATGTTTATAAAACATTTAATTTAGCTTATTAATAATAATAACAAATTTAAGTGGCATGAAACAGGCTGAGGAAGAAACAACCTGCGTCTAGGTAGGTACAGAACTCAACGGATGGTGGCTGAACTGCACGGGGAGAATGGCGTCGGCTGTGGTGGCTGTCAGTTGGCGTGTTTCCCTGCAATACTGGGAACACTCTGACTTCTGCCCTGCCCCACTACCTCCCTCTCCCCCACTGCTTAGGTTCATCTGCAAGCTCAGGGCCCTCCTCAAATACCTTAGTGATGGAGACCTGCCATGCTCGGGGCCTCCTCAAGATCAAGGCCTAATGAGTGTATGGCAGCATGTGTCCATTTCCTGGTCATCATCACAGTGTTGTAGTCTGACAGTTCGTGTACATACCCAGGTGTTAATATATTATCTGTGGGTGGTTGGCCACATAGTTCTGTAGAAGAAACTGTTTCTGAAATCTGAAAGCTACAATAAACCTAGAGCAGGTTTGGCCACTATATAAATTAAATTGGTTGGAGTCTCAAATGACATGGTAGAGAGTAACAAAATCCAATGAAAGCCCTCTTTCGATGCTCCCCCTGCCTGTAAGACTCCACATCCTGTAGAGCTGACCCTCATCACCATCCTAATACATCTCCCGTGGTGGAAATAGGGAAAATAGATACACATCCATTGAATCATGACAAACCTGATATCATCTCTTATCTTCATTGACAACTGGATCATTTAAATTTGGAAAGATAAAGTCAATTTGCAGAGTGTTATATGATAGAGTATATAGCCTCAACCACCCTGAAACCCTGGGGTAACCAATTCCACAGAATACTAATTTCTTAGCCCTTCCTTTTCCTAATCATCTTGCTAGTCAGCTATCCTAGATTTTTTTTTTTTTTGAGAGATGGAGGTGGCAGGGTGAGAGGTGGGAATATAGTTTTTAAAATGTTTATTGTGAACACTAAGGAAAATGGGAAATCAAAGGATGTGCTGGGCCAGAAAAGTCTTGATAATCACCAATACTAAGAATGGAATCAAAATTCAAAATGATATGTGTATAATAGAAATGAGGTTACACATACAAAGAAGTTACACATTTCAGAATTTCAGAGAAGAAATAACAGACTTAGAGAAAATAACATTTGGAAAATGTCTATGAAATGATAGTTAAACCAAAAAAGCAAGGGTTACTAGGGCAGAGGTAACCAAGTCAATGGATCCTGAGGGCCCCGGGCTCCATGGTGACATAAAGAGAACGGCTTCTAGGTCATAGGTTAGGGTGTTGCTTCTTTCAGGGTTTCAGGTCCTCTTTCCATGTTTTCCCTTTGTCAACTTTATCAACACCTTTTCAAATCACAGCATGATTTCTATATTGTCCCCAAAGAGGTAACACTACATTGGCTTCATACTCATACACATCTCTTAGGTTACCAGAGAATGCTCCCCACAAATGCTCAGGTATTTGTCCTAAAAGCAACCTTTTCTTCCTCTGGATTGTTTAGGTATTAACAAACTACCAACTCCCTAGCCCTAATATTCCTAAAGGTTCTACCTTTGTCCCAGAGTGAAATCCCTCCAAAATAATTTCTTCACAAAATATTTCCCTTCTAGCCTACCTTGAGCTGGACTAGATTCCTTGGGCCTCATCTGGTGTGTTTTGAGGACTCTCCTAAACCTGCATTGTCCGCATATTTCTGACATGTTTGAACAAAGTATTTTCCATTCTCTATCCCAGTCTTACAAACCTACAAATTCTCCACTTATTGCATAACCCATATAGCAACTCTCCCTTTCTGTGCATGGGTTAATTTAACACAGATTACACTGATGCAATGGTCAACCCTTCCCTCAGTAGCTTCCGGGAGTCTGGAAGCTGACACAGAGGTCCCTTCTCATACACTGTCCTCTATGCCCAGGCCTTTACTAGCTTTAACCTCTAGCTTGCAACCAGGGGCTATTTTCTCCAGCTTACAACCAGGCCCTGAGGCTTCCTTCTACCCTACTATGGTCTTAATAAAACATCTTCTCAAGAAAGGCTCGTCTCTTTCTACAAGGAAATAGTTTCCAGGCAGCTACAGGAGAAACAAAATTGAAAACTTCATACCTCTGATTTTCACTGGTTGCCCAACTTCTGCTTTTCCCGCAACTCTTGACAGCTCCCTGGAATGAGGTTCTGTTGCTCCCTCTGCTACAGCAACTCACCTTCTTCTCAGACTTCTAATTTTTGGCAGCTCTCTATCTTTATAGGCCTACCATAACCTCAACCCAAACTGTCACATCCTGCTACCGTAACATATTCTGTGATAAGATTTATCAGCAGTAAGAACTATCACTCAAACAAGACAGCAAAGCAATTCTCCATTCTTGGAGTCATTCTTGGTAACAAAAGAAACTAGGGATTTCATTTATTTTGCAATAATTATCTTTTCCCCTCTACCATCATCCAGGTTATCTCTAATGCTCTCTTCAAGCTATCTTCTGGGATGGTATTGTATAGTTCTAGACTAGTTATCTGATAGTTTATCCTGGTTATCTGATTAGACTCTTCAGTTACCTCAGATTCAATACCAAATCCTTGACCATTATACATCTTAAGAAACCACAGTGCAATTGTTCTAAAACATTAGGCTGCACAGAAATCTCCTGGAGAGTGTGTTTAAAAGGCAGGTGTCCAGGCTCCTCTGAAATTCTGCTAGATACAGGAATCTACCTCTGCCTCTAGTCCACCTAAGTGGTTCTGAAGGCATGTAGGAGGAGCATATTCTTTCCCAGAGTGACATTTTAATAGTTATGTGTTTAATTTACATTTAAAAGACATTTTAATAGTTATGTGTTTGATTTACATTAAAAAAAAAGCATAGAATAGTAAAAACATTTTTCATAGAGACTACTTAGGAGGCTAAGTAGAGTAGAACTCTACTTGGCAAGAAATGTGGAAGTGGAACATGACGAAGCAGGAGAAACACTGTGTCAAGAATTAGGACTGCTTCTCTGAATCCTCAACATGGCTATTTTTTAAACTTCCGGGATAGTTCTTCGATATATAACATATATTTTTTTATTATAAAAGCTACATTTTCACTATAGAAAGTTTGAAAACTTCACAAAAATAGGAAAAAGAAAGTAACAATTATGCCATTGAGAGATTACCACTTACATCTTGAACCTGCCTCCTGTCTTCCCTCTCTCGGGCCTGCTCATGCTTGCTTGCTTTCTCTCAGTCTCACTCAGTCTCTCTTTCTCAAGCCTTTGTGCTTCATGCTTTTAAAATTGGGAACATATTGCTCATGTAGATTTGCCACTCTTCTTAATTTTTTTAACACTTTGCTGTGCCATTAAATTGTCTCCAAAAATATTACTGTAACGGTTCAATAACATTCCAGCATGGAGCAGTCAAGGGCATATGGGCCAACCTGCCCGGCTTCAAACCCTGACTCTGCTTTGGGTAGACTATTTAACTGTTCTATGCCTTCATTTCGCCATTAGTAATATGGGAATAATAGCACACCTAACTCACAGAATTGAAGTAAATGAGACAGAATACTTAGAACACATAATAAGTACTTGAAAAGTTTAGATATTATTATTCTATGTGTATTATCATACTTAAAGCATCTTTTTAATGTTTTATATCCTTTAGAATGTTTGTGATTCCTATAGGACCTGATCCTAGGGTCAGAAAATGCATATATAATAATGTGGGTGGAGCAACAGCTCATATGTTCACTAATTTCCATGGCCTGTCTACTTTGGCTCTTTGGTTTTCACACTTCTCCTAATACTGACTTTTTCTGCATATTCAAAATGTCTTCCCCCTTCTAGGCTTAAGCAAATATGACCATTCTTTCACACCACAGGTAGGTGGCTCTGTTGCCATCATATACAGTTATTACTTTGATCCTGTGACTACAGGATAAACCAACGGGGGGGATTATTGTCTCGAATATAATTTGTTTTCTGCTTTTTCTCTAACAGCAAACAAAGCTATTCATTTGAAGAGACCTACTACACATAAACCTGGTCAGTCTCTAAGACACTCATTCTCAACTATTCTGCTTAAGAGCTGGATAGGTCTCAATCAGCCTTAGCCCCTCTGTTATACCTTCTCTCTGTGAATGTTCTGGCTTGTGGTTTGGACTGCATCTTACTGGTTAGTGGGGATTCTAGCAAGCACCTTTCAGGCCCTGTCAAAGTTCTGCTCTTCTCTATGTACTCCTTCCATGACCAAGTTTCATTAAAATCTGATCTAAAAATATTGTGGCTGCTTCTGCTTTATTTTGCAAGACAAAATCCTTAGATACCATTATGTATTACACAAAAAGTCATGGTGTTTTGCTGTAGGTAGTGGCTCTGGGAGAGACTGAACATCACAAAGCAAACCTACTTCTAGATGACAGAGGACAACTGTGCAGTGAGCACTGGATGGTCCAATATTGCATAGATCTGTGTAACAGCAAATTAGGAAAGCAATACCTAGAGCTCTGGGTATACCTTTACTTCTCTCAGTTTTTATTTAAAAAAATTACAAACCTACAGAGAGTTCCTAAGAAAAGTACAATGAACACACATATGAACTTTATCTAGGTTCCCTGATTATTAATATTTTACCATGTTTCCTTTCTCTGACAGGATATGCATGTATTTGTTTAAATATGTAAGTTAAACATATATGCATGTTTATATACACATAAATATATTCTTATTACTATTACTGTTTTGCTGACATTGTACCCCTATGAATAAAGATATACTCTTACATAACCATAAGACTGAAAACATTTAACATTGATAAAATACCATTATATAATACACAGGCCAAATTCCCCAAATATCTCTGTAGTGTGTTTTAACCTAAGTTAGTTTCTAGCCCTTCTCTCTCTTTTGCAACATTGATAGGCATATTTTGTTGTTGGTGATGATGTTTTGTTTTACGGAATGTTTCTCAGTTTGGATTGCTTTGATTGTTTTCTCATAATTAGACTCAGGTTAAACTGGGATTTGGGGATGTGGGACAGAAACACTAAATACATAACCTTATGTACATCAAATAAAAACCTCACAATGTCAGTTTTGTATCTCATTGGTGGTGCTAAGTGTGGTCCCTTGGTGAAGATGATATTCACCAGATTGTTAAAAGTGTATTTTCCTTTAAAAAAATTTTTTTTAACATTTTAATGTTTTAACGTTTACTGAGGTGTGTGTGTTTTTTGTTGTTTTTTTTTTGAGAGACAGAGTGCAAGCAGGGGAGGGGCAGAGAGAGAGGGAGACACAGAATGTGAAGTAGGTCCTAGGCTCTGAACTGTCAGCACAGAGCCGGACATGAGGCTTGAACCGATGAACCATGAGATTATGTCATGACCTGAGAAGAAGTTGGCCCCTTAACCAACTGAGCCACCCAGGTTCTCCAAAACTTTATTTTTCTTTTGTGGTAAATATGAATCTATGGGATGAAATTATTTGAATATCATATTCCCCAATATTCTTTCACCCAATGGTTTTAGTACCTGCTGATAATTATTGACTAAATAATTATAATTACTACAGAGGTTGTAAAATGATAATTTCCAATGTATATTATACCTTATACATTTATTAATTGGCATCTTTCCAGGGTGCCTGGAGCCTCCTTCAGATTCTGTATCTCCCCCTCTCTGCCCCTCCCATGATCATGCTCATGTCTCTCTGTCTCTCAATGATAAATAAAAATGTTAAATTTTTAAACAATAATAATTGGCATCTTTCCCTAAGAAGATCTTTTCCTTCCTCCTTTCTTAAATTTATTTCCTAACCTATATGAATTCATAGATACTTTAAAAATTCAATTTCAGCCAATTCCTGTGATTGTTCATTCTGATGCATGGGTTATTCCAAATTTGGCCAGCAGGAATCCCTTCAAGTTGGTCAATATGCTTTTTATGAAGACTGAATTTTGGAAAATTATATTTAGGAGCACAAGGAATAAAGGGAACAAAACTCATCAGCTCTCTACACATATTGCTTCACAAATTCTTACAAAAGCCTATAAAGTAGCACTATCTATAATTTATTTAGATAGTTTAAAGTTCTATAATTAACATAAAAGTCCTGATACATAGATATTACAGCACAGACAGACATTCAGCATAAAACTCAAGAATATAAACAGGTAAATAAGTGGAAGCTCTCAACAGAGACAGAACTAACATTGCCTTTATCCACAACTGATAAAAATATTTTTGCTTTTACATATGTGTTTGTCTGTGTGTATGTTTAACCCAGTTCTTCAGTGACGTTAATCTGGAATCACATCGCATATTCTGGGTAGTTAAAAACACATAATCTAACTCCTTAGCTAACTTTATACAATACAAGCTCTCAACTACTTACACTTAACTAACTTGCCAGATTCACAGACGCCCTCCATTCTCTGCAAATTGAATTTTCTGCTATGCCCAACAGGCTGAACATTTGAGTGCAGTAACTACTCTTTGATATACCAAGGACTTCTTTTCTTTTTTAAGTTTATTTCTTTATTTTGAGAGAGAGAACACACGTGCATGCACTGGGGTGAGGCAGAGAGAGAGGAAGAGAAAGAAGCCCAAGCAGGCTCTGAGCTGTCAGTGCAGAGCCCAGCACAAGGCCTGATCCCATGACTGTGAGATCATGACCTGATCCAAAGCCAAGAGTCCGACACTTCACTGACTGACCCACCCAGGTGCCCTTACACCAAGGACTTCTGCTGCCACGCTGCTGTAGTTTACTATCCCAGAGTTAGTTGTGTTTGTTCCCTAGCCTGTTTGGGCTCATTAGACTTGTGATGGTAATATTTTAGTTAATTAAATTAAGCATATTTTAATTAAATATTATAAAAATTGACAGACAAGGAGACCAAAGAAGAGAGTACTTGTTATTCTGAAAATGAAGCTGAATGCTTGGAAATCAACAATCCCAAGTCACTTAAAAAAAATTACTAGCACCATGGGTATGAGCAAGAAAAGTTTCAAAGACTGCAATAGGAATCATGAAAGTCCTATCAATTTAGGTTGCCTCAGACATATCTGCTTTAAAGAAACTGAAACTAGAAATAGATGCAGTATGAATATGATTTATACAAGAATGTCTCCAAAATGCAGATCTACACTCAGGGGAAGGGGAATGATCTGGACTCTACACCAAGATGTTGTCAAATGAGAAATCATGCTTTATTATTGCATTTTTTAGGATTTCAGGCTTTAACCAAATTTTTTGATTGGCTCATTACTGCTTTTGGTCTTACCAAATAAGAGTTTCCACTGTAAAGTTCTCAGTCCACAAGGGTTTCCACTGTTTTTATTTAAGGTTTCTGTGTCTTTACAAAGTCTCAAGTTAAAGAGCTATTTTAGGTCTTGTTAAAAATCTGTATTTGGTCAGGGCGCCTGGCTACCTTAGTTGGAAGAGTATGCAACTCTTGATTTAGGGGTTGTGAGTTTAACCTCCTTGTTGGATATAAAAATTACCTAAGTCAAAAAAAAAAAAAAGAAAGAAAAGAAAAAGAAAGGAAGGAAGGAAGGAAGGAAGGAAGGAAGGAAGGAAGGAAGACAGACAAAGAAAGAAAGAGAGAAAGAAAGAGATCTATTTGGACTACAGGGTCCCAAATGACCACTGCAACCTAGCCTCTGATGCCCAAAATGGATCCCCCAGTAAGAAAGACAGTGTCTAAACAACAGTTATGTCTGTTGAACATAACCAAACAGAAAACCTGTGGGGTCTTTATATACTATCTAAATATCACATTATATGTTGTACATGTTTCATAGGTTTCTCCTGAATATCTCTCTTTCAAGAATGAAGCTATCACTTCTTTTGGGTTGTTGGTTTTTTTTAATGTTTTATTTATTTTTGAGACAGAGAGAAACAGAACATGAGTGGGGAGGGGCAGAGAGAGAGAGGGAGACACAGAATCAGAAGCAGGCTCCAGGCTCTGAGCTGTCAGCACAGAGCCCAATGCGGGGCTTGAACCCACGAATGTGAGATCATGACCTGAGCTGAAGTTGGAGGTTTAACCGACTGAGCCACCCAGGCGCCCCATCTATCACTTCTTTTGAATCCCCCTAAACACCTAAGGCTATTCCTGCTTTTCCTAAATTAGATTTTCAGAAAAATTCACAGAGAATATAATGTCTTGATCAGATGGGGGCCTCCAATGTGGGGCGACAACTGCATAGAAGTCAATGGCAGGGGAGGTGAAAGAATTCATCTGATGCAGAACAAAGGAAAGAAGTTTACAGAATACACTGCAAGGGAGTGGCAGGCAGGATAGCAGAGAAGAGGCTGTGTGCCACAAGTTGGTGGGAAAGAGCTGTTTTTAAAGGGGGAACATGAGGAGGTATGGCAATGTATGGAATCTTCCCTTTTTTGGTAACCGTGCCTAGCTGTAATTAAGCACATTCATTATTTAGGGCCTATGGATATTTTGAGGTGGGTCACCTAACAGGCCTGTTTATATTCAGCCAGGTGGTTGCTGTGGCCCTTTCTATGTTCCATCGTTCAAGGCTATCTGCCTGAAAGCAGCCTCTACAGAGAAGATATTATATAAGAGTACAGCATTCAAAGGCAGTACTGGAAATGGCCTATTGACCGGGTGGACCATCATTAAAATTAGCCCTTTCCTATTTTGACGTGAGTTCAAGATTTTACTTAGCTTTTAGCTCTGACTCCTAATTTGTTGCCAGTTTAGAGCAGGGCAAAACTACGACTGTTCATGTAGGAGGCACTTAACAAATATTTATGGAAGGTTGTGTTTCTTTCTTTCAGTTCTGAAAATATTCAGGAGAGCTCAAATGATGCCTAAATAGACAGGACACAGAGGCCACACTCAGCAGCTACACTGTCCCTGGGGGAAAGGAGGAACACACCCAAATGACCCTTACTGTGCTCTGCCCTCTCAGTAAATCTGTAGTACAGAACCAATCTCTCCCCCAGGGGCTGGAGAATCAGCCTCACCCTTTCAGTAGAATGAGATTGAGTACAAAAGCACGGGCATTAGAGCATAAACAGAGCAGTGTCATGTCACATCATGTCACATTGACTTGGATAGAGCCCCATTGCTGACTGAATCTAGTCCTGACTCCTCGGGCTGACATCCTACCTTCCCAACGTTAGTCCCTCTACTTCCATGGTGTATATACCATGTTCCAGCAAAACAGGAAACTCTCTTCTCAAGTGAGCCGTCTTTACCTGAATTGCTTTCCCTTCCCTATTCAAACCAACCCATTTCTGCCTATTGAAATCCACCCATCCATCAAGATCCCTAGTCGCAAGTCACTTTTCTGTGAAGACTTCCTTGATTTCTCTAACCCATGGTTATCTGTCTCCTTTGAATTATGCTGTCACCGAGCATAATTTGCATCATCTTGTAATCATTTTTTACTTTACCCGCTGTGCTCCTGGGAAGCAGACAGTAAGTTCTGTAAGTTTGCATTTCCTGCAGGACCTTGCCCAGCAGTGTGGTTTTGGAAAAGTTTAGGAAATATTTTTCAGAGGTAAAAGGCACATAGATTTGGAATGAAAATATTCTACTCTAAACCATGAAATCCTGTGAGATGAAAAATAATACTTAGAATTCAGATAGAATATTTGACTTCCAGAGATGTTCCTTTACTTACGCTATAAATAGATTGTGTTTATTCCAAGGCAATTTTTATTTATTGAATACTTAGAAAGATATTACTTCTATTTTCTTGACACTTTTAAATTCTTGTCTTCAATTTTTTTTACCAGTTTGATTATTAATTAATTATTAAAGTATCAATAGCCTTAAAAATGATTTAAGACTATCTACCATTTTTGGCATTGAGTGGTCAAATATACAATCCTACAGACTGATACTTCGAACAAATACAGGGAACTACTTCTTATATAAAAGTCATCTTTGTAATTTATTATTGATATATTCTATAATGATATATATATATTTCCTCCTTGCTTTTCTGCCACAGAGTTGGTTGGCAGGCAGCTGAACAAGCACTAAAGAACATTCCCTATTAACTTTATTCTGCTGTTCAGGATGGATTGTGACATTGACAGCATTACGGATCACTCAGCATCCTCCCCTCCCCTTTATTCTCTCTAGTACTTTGTTCTCTTGGGGCTATGGGGCATTTCAAGGTGGGTTCAGGGCATTAAATATGTGTGTGGTCTGACTACAGTACCAGGATGGTATACACTAATGATCTCATTCTAGATTCTGGCTTCATTTTTATCTCTCTGTGTGTGCAGTGCACTCAGCGAGGTCATGATCAGCCAGACACAGTCTTGCTTATTTGCTGAAGGGTTACCACAAGTGCCATCCATGCAACTGTATTTCTTAGATTTGGGGGCAAGTTCCTTTAATGTGGTCACCAAGTACAGATTTGGAGCATCTGAAAATGAAATAAATGGTTTAAAACTACAAAAGAGGAAAAGAACTATATTCTCTTGGCTTTAGCATGATGACTAGGCTTCATTGCCTAAATGCAAAATTGCCAGTCTCTGAGTGATAGTAGAAAATAGCTTAGTTACCTCTGTCCAAAATTTTGTCCCCACAATGATCTATAAAAGAGATCATGTTCTGGCCAAACTCAAATACTTATAGACAAATGACTAGAGGTTCTGAATGATGTATAAAGGACCATCAGCCTTTTTTTGGCGAAGGGCCCCTTTTCATATAAATATGGGGATTTAAGTCGTAAATCCCTCTCTTTTGTCATCTGGGGGCTTCCAGAACTTTCATATAAGACAGAGGGCTTTGTAATTGCTGTTGCTTCTGCCTAAAAGTCTCCTCCTGCAAATATGCACATGTCTTGTTCTCTCATCTCCTTCAGGTCTTTGCTCCAATGTTCTCTTCCTTCTTACTGGGAGTTTGTGTTATATATTGCAAAGATTGTATCTCTCTTTCTTCCCTGTTGTATTTTCTCCATATAGCACTTACCATCACCTGAATGATTATATATATTTTATAAAAATATTTTTTAGTGTTTCTTTCTTTTTGAGAGAGAGAGAGACAGAGCACAAGTGGGGGAGGGACAGAAAGAGAGGGAAACACAGAATCTGAAGCAAGCAAGCTCCCGGGTCTGAGCTGTCAGCACAGAGCCTGACATGGGGCTCAAACCCATGAACTGTGAGATCATGACCTGAGCTGAAGTCTTACACTCAACTGACTGACCCACCCAGATGCCCCCTGATTATACATATTTTTGTTTATAGGCTGTCTCCCTCCACCGGTAGAAGGGCAAAATTTTTTGACTATTGCAATCTCCAGTCCGAAGAAGGAGCCTGGCAGATGGTAAATATGCAATAAACATTTTGCTAAGTAAAAATGAGTAAATTTAGTCTTTTCTCCCTTTATTTATTTTAATATCACCTTTCCAAAACATAAATCCAATCATGCTACTCCCATGCTTATAAACTTTCAATAGTTCCTCATTACCTACAGAATACAATTTCAATGCCTTTCCTTGGCATAAAGAATTCCAAACCAACTCTCCAGTCTGTCCTCTTGGCACTTAACCTCTCAACATTCCCCAAACCTGCCTTCACCCTCACATCTCCAAGCTTTTGCACACTGTTCTTTTCATCTACAATGCTTTTCCCACTTTCCTACCTGGACAATTCTTGATCATGCATCAGGATCCAGTTGAAACTGGGGCTCCTCTAGGAAGCTTTCCTCATCTATTCCAGACAGAATCAGCCTGTCCCTTATCTCATTTCCTACATTTATTACAGCACCAATGACATGAGGTTACAGTTATTTATACATCTGTGTTCTTCTATTAAACTGTGATATTAGCTTTTGTCTTTCTTAGTCTGAGTCATTAATAAGATTATATATGTAAAGCTTTGCAAACTAGGTAAAATGCAGTTGGTATTTAATCTCTCTTCATTTCTTTCATCCTGACCATGCCTCAAAACCGAGTCTGCTTAACATGATATATAAAGTCTTCAAGGACTGGAAACATTGTATAATAATCTTTGTGAACCCTAGTGAGTTCTAGAGAAACTGATGTTTTACAAGATTTTTTGAATGGAATAACAGATGGATGGATGGATGGATGGATGGATGGATGGATAGATGGACAGACAAATGGGCCTCCAGAGTCCAAAGTTCCAGGTACTTTCTAAGACCTCTCTCTTTTTTTTTTTTTTTTTTTTTTTTGCAATACTACTTTTCTTCAAAACCACTTCATTACCATTCTTTTTATATGAGCCCAATTAGATGATTCCACATACTTGGGGGATAGAAATGATTAACTGCAATCTCAAATAATTCACTTTGGAGACCTAAAATTTGTGTTTAAAAAAAAGTTTCATCTGAGGCCAGGCTGAAAACCTGGACAAAAAAGTTAAAGGTACCGTGTACAAAACACCAGCTTGCAATTTTACAACTTCTAAATGTATTATTCAGTCTTAGGGGAATAAACAATGAGTAAAGAAAGTTAGAGTTGAATGCAATGGAAATTGTTTCATATTTGATTCCAAAAAAGGATTAAAAGGACTTGACATAGAATAGAGTGATTTTTATTAAGGCAGAGGACACTGTGGAAGAAAGGTCATAGAATGTAGCTGAATACACAAGGATGGCCATAAATCACATTAGCAATCAACACACCCAGGGTTCTATGCCCACCAGCAGTAGCCTGTATTTGAAAGAAAAGTGTAAATCCCTCACCCAGCACTAAGTTTTGCAATCCTAAAATGTAAAGAACATTTCTTTCTAGGCCTACCTCAGTATCAAAATATGACCTGATAAACATCTTCAACTTATTTTAGTTATAAAATACATGGGATGGGAAAAGCAACAGCATCTACGTGCAGGATCAGGTGGCACCAGCCTTCTGTATTAGTGGTTTCCACTTGTGCCCTGTGGTCCTGCATCTCTTATTTTGGGAATCTCATCTATCATTACTCAACTCATTCAAGCCACTTCCTGCCCAAATCCTACTATAATATCTTGAACATCAAAATCACTCTCTCTAATCACAGAGTTCTGTCTCTTTTCTTCTATTGTCCCTTCCCTCCTGCTGAACCCAACCTCACTGTGGAAAGACAATAAGATATTTGTGGCAGAAAATGCCAGTTTTTCTCCAATATTTCCCCCTCCACCCTCAAAATAATAGAAGCCCCAGATTTTATCAGGGCACATAGTTGTTCACAATAAAGGCTACCTTTTCTTGCTTTTCTTGCAACTAGAGATAGCCTGTGACTAAGTTCTGGTCAAGAGGATGGGAATAGAAGGGACAGGTGCAATCTCTAAGTTGCTCCTTAAAAGGAGAGAGTGTGCCATCCTGCTAAAACTAGAATATGGACATAATCGTGAGTTATTCTGAACCATGTAAATGAGATCAAAGCAATAAGATAAAATGACCTTAGGTTTCTGAAAACTTTTCAGAGCAAAGATGTCATGAGCTCAGCTTATAAGAAAGGAATAACTTTTACTGTATTTAAGCCATTGTTATTTGAGATCTCTGTCACAGCAGTCAATTTATAGCGCAACTAGTATGATCCATCACAAAGTGACCTGTCTACCACCAAACACATTTTCCCACCCTTGTTTTACAACTTATTCCATAACCATTGGTAGTTCTAAATGTTACATTTACATTTACAATTACCTGGCTGCATATTACAATTACCTGGAACATTTTTCAAAAATCTTGATGCCCAGGGATTACTTCAGATCAATGACATCAGAATTTCTAGGAAAGACTCATGCATCAGTATTTTTGAAATTAGCCAGGTGATTCTAATGTACCATCAAAGTTTAGATAGTTTAGATGATCTACTGGTATCTTGAGAAGTTAGAAGCTGGTATCTTTGAAGTTGGAAAAAAGTAAAGGTAGTAGAAAGTAGGTAGAATGATGATTCATCTTATTTTTTAATGTTTATTTATTTATTTTAAGAGAGAGAGGGGGGTGGGGAGAATCCCAAGCAGGATCTGTGCTGTCAGCACAGAGCCCAATGTGGGGCTCAGTTGCACGAATGGTGAGATCATGACCTGAGCTGAAACAAGAGTCTGACCCTTAACCAACAGACCCATTCAGGTGCCCTCCTCATATCTTTTGCTTAAAAACTTTATAGAGCTATCCATTATCTTGATGGAAGTTTTGAAAACTCTCAGTTTACCACAGTAGGAGGTAAGTAGTGTTTTGATGGCTCTTTAATTTACTAGTCTTGATTTTTTTTTTCTGTGACTCAGACTTCTTTTATTAGTACTATAGAATTGAGCCACAAATGAACATCTTGCAGAAAGCGACACAGATGGAGAACAGGGGCCACCGGGGAGCACCAATCACCAAATACCCCACTGTATAAAAAAAGTAAAGTTTACCCCAAGGAATGACTTAGGTACTTGGGAGAATTTTTCATTCAATGTTTAAAATACACAGACCACTCACTATACTGTACACCTGAAACTATATAAACATAGCACAGTATGTTAGCTATACTGGAATTAAAATTAAAAACTTAAGAAAAATAAAAAAATAATAAATTTTAAAAATACATAGACCACCTCTCGGTAAGACAACAGTCACCAGGCCTGAGAGATTTGTAATCAGAGAGAGAGAGAGAAACTGAAAGGAAAGGGAATGGGAATGTAGTGAGGAGAGAGAAACTGAGAAAGATGGGGTGGGAGGGAGAGAGAAGAGAGAGAGAGTGGTAGAGAGACACAGTTATAGCTTTTGAGGGGCCATTAAGGTTCAATTCCCTTGCCACACACCTCTCTCTCCATTCACTCCGCTTCTGTAAATGACTTTCCTGATTTACAGAGCAAGGGAGGGGTTATTCATTTCCTGTGTATTATTCCATTACTTACTAATATCTGAAAGCACACTGAGAGATGGTGTAAGCTGAATGGGAAGAGAGGGTGAGGGAGAAGTTATAATTGTATGAATTATACTTTTGGATTTTTTTTTGCCAATGGGGCTCATTTAATCTGATATCTGGTATGACAAAAATACTATTGTAATTTACTTAAACTATGAAGGAGGGAAAAGCAAGATTTTTTATTTTAAGTGCCAAAGCAATAGCCCTTAGGACTTGATCTCACTTTTTAAAATTTAGTGGAGATCCAAAGTCTGAACTAATACACATTGTCATCACCTTTCTAGGCTGTCCTTGGCTAATGTTCCTTTTGAAACTAATGTTCCCTCTAAGAGGATATTCAGTGGAATCATGAAATAGTGTGTCTCTGGCTAGATCTAATGGGGGTTCAAAAAGATGGTATTTATAAAAAAGAAATTTGTCACCACCTAGATTTAGCTTTAATGAAACAGAGAATGACGTAAAGTCGGCTATCAATGAGATACAACATGGAAAGAAGGAAAATTGCAATCACCTTCATTTGAGTTAGAAAGTAGGAGTTGGTTCCTAACTGTTTTTATTTGTATCATCAAAGCCCAGCCTAAGTTAAAAAACTAATTTTTAAGTGGCTTAAGAGAAAAGAGAAAAGAACTTGACAAAAGCTGTATACCTTGCAATTAATCATAGAATTTATACTTGGATGGATAAGAACTTGTGGGCTAAAACATTAAAATAATCATTTCAGAGGATCAGTACCTCACAAGAGAGAAAGCAACGACTGAGTCATAGATTGGACATGCTTCAGAGGGGATAGAGGCAAGTGGCTTTTAATGTGACATTTTTTGCTATTCTATATTTTATTTGCTGACCTACAGAGGGTTTTTTTTGTTTGTTTCTTTTACCATAACCTTACAATTCAGACTATGGTTTTTAGAATCTCTCTTTTAAAAATCAAGGGCAATATTTCTTTTGTATAAGGGCTAGCTCATGAACTATTTTTTTAATGTTTGTTTTTTTTTCTTTGAGAGA
Source organism: Suricata suricatta (assembly GCF_006229205.1). NCBI lineage: Eukaryota > Metazoa > Chordata > Mammalia > Carnivora > Herpestidae > Suricata > Suricata suricatta. Next base: position 58,310,208 of record NC_043705.1, on the reverse strand, counting down.
ACACAAGTTGGGGAAGGGCACAGAAAGAGGGAGGGAGACAGAGGATCCAAAGCAGGCTCTGTTCTGATAGCAGTGAGCCTGATATGGGGCTTAAACCCATGAACCATGAGATCATGACCATGTCAGACTGTCTGAGCCACCCAGGCACCTCTCATTAACATTTGTATATATACATTCAAATATCTCAGAGGGATACCATCAGGGAATTTTCCAATAGTCTTTTCCTATCTTCCTTTATTCTAATTTTTAAAATGCTGATTTTGTTTGGCCACAGTGTGCCTAGCCTCAGGAAATGAACCAGGATTGGTCTGAGACTCTTATGGGTACAGCGAGGACCTCTTAGCTGGCTATTTATTTTCTCATCAGTAGATGGTGACCATGTGACCCAGCTCTGGTCAATCAGATGTAAGAGGAAATCTCCAGGAGCCTTCTGGGTAATATTTCACTTTCTGGCAAAAGGAATAGGTAAGGAGATTTTCTTGGAGTGTTGCTATTCTTCCTGCCTGAGACGTATGTAAAGGCCTGATGTTCAGCACTGAAACATACATCTTATTACTGACTGCCCACAAGGCAAGATCATGACAGAAGATGAAGATAATGTCAATGATGCCAAAACAAGCCCTAACGCTGGTTTGTTGTTGTTATTGCTGTTGCTGTTTTTTGAACTTTAAAATTGTTGAGACACTGAATAACCTCTGTAAGTGTCTACAACTAGACTCCTGTTAAGTAAACAATAAATATCCCTATGATAAACCCACATTTATTGGGTCTTCTAATATTTGCAGCCAAAAACTTCCCAACCAATACAATTCTTCTCCTTTCAAATCATTTATATTACTTTGTCATATGATTATGGAGATGATTCTTCATTAGTCTGCCTTTTGGGATTATTAATCCAAACTTCAGATAACTGGTAACCTCCTCAAGAAAAGAAAGAGAACCGTTCTTCCCATCAAATAATTATTGCTTAAAAATATTAACTAGCTATTTGGTAATATTAACCATTAACACATAGAATCGCAATAATTTCCCTTTGGGAATTTTGACAAATTTGACAAGCATTTATCTGAAAGGTTAGTACTATGACTACAACAGTCCTGTTACCATGTTGACTGAACGTTGTTGTGCATTTGCTATAAAAAAGTAATTTTTAAAATTTATTTTTCATTTGAGAGAGGCCACACACAAGCTGGGGAGAGGGGCAGAAAAAGAAAGAATCTCAAGCAGAATCTACGCTCAGTGCAGAGTCCAGTGCAGGGTTCAATCTCATGAGTCTGCGATCATGACCCGAGACAAAATCAAGAATTGGACACTCAACCAACTGAGCCACTTAGGCATTCCAAAAAGTAATTTCTGATCAGACTTCAAGGTTTACAGATTAGTTCAAATTTCACATATTAGCTCAATTAGTTCTCACAACCTCACAAGGCAGGCATTATTTTTAGTTTACTTTTACACATAAAGATACCAACACAGAAAAACTAAGAGAACTGTTCCTGCTAATTCAATTAATAACTGGAAGAACTTGGATTTAGAGCAAAGCCTATGTTTTCCCACCATACAATGCCATGCAGAACAGTCATTTGGACAGTTCTGAGGCTCTCAGCCATCAGCCCAAATATTCCCAGATCTCATGATGTGTTATTAGTATGTTGTATTGAACTTCATAAAACTTAAGAATAGATATATATCTGCCATATCCACATAATTGCTAGCCTAACATAAGTTTTGGTAGAACTTACCAAAATTGGCTTAAAACAAATTTTGCAAAGCCCAAAAGGGTACCAACGTGATACCTTCCTCGGCTCACAATGGGGTTACATCCAATAAACCCATTTTAAGCTGAAAACATCATAAGTCAAAATTCATTTAATATACCCAACTACTAAACATCATAGCTTAGGCTAGCCTACCCTAAATGTGCTCAGAACACTTACATCAGCCTACAGTTGGGCAAAGTCATGTAACACAAAGCCCATTTTATTATAAAGTGTTGACTAGTAATTTATTGAATACTGTACTGAAAGTGAAAACCAGAATGACTGTATGGGTGCAAATGGTTGTAAGTGTATTGGTTGTTTACTCTCCTGATTGTGTGGCTGTTTGGGAGCTGTGTCTTGCTGCCACTGCCCAGCATCATGAGAAAGTATTATATGACCTATTGCCAGCCCAGAAAAAGATTAAAATTCAAAATTCGAAGTATGTTTCCTACTGATACTGAGTATCCTATCCTAGAGTTGAAAAATCATAAGCTGAACATTGTAAGTTAGGGACCATCTGTATTTAGAGGTATTCCTTCTCCTGGAACTTTCTTAGTAATTTTTCTTGCTGTCTACTATAATTGAGGTCATACTACAGTTAATATGTAACTCCATCCAGGGCAAAGACTCTCTATTAGTTGTTTTTGTCTAGCAAAGTGCCTGCTGCATAATAAGAACTCAATAATATTTATTTTTTAATGTTTAATTACTTAATGTTTTTTAAAAATGTTTATTAAACATTAGAGAGAGAGAGAGAGAGAGAGAGAGATTGCACAAACATAGGTGCACAGAGACAGGGAGACAGAGGATCCAAAGCAGGATTCGCACTGTCAGACAGAGCCCAAGGCAAGGCTGGACCTCACAAACTATGAGATCCTGACCTGAGCTGAAGTTGGACGTTTAACTGACTGAATCACACACATGCGCCCCCCCCCCATAATATTTATTAAATCAACAATGAGTTACTGATCTAATTATGCATGGACAGAGAAACACTTTCATCTTTTCCTTTTTAAGCATGTTAGTGTATTGTCTCAAAAATTTGCTTTGGAAAACCAAAGCTCTCAGCAGTTTCAGGAAATAAACCATTATAAATTGAAGCAAGGTAAAGTTTCTTCACACTTTGTCCTCTTGAACTGGTGCAAATATCCAAAAACAAGAGGAAAGCAATTCGTTTTTTCCAGTAGTAATGGTAGTTTCTAGAAATAGCTTATGCATCTTCCATTGGGACCTGTCTTCTTCCTAATCATTTTTCTTCTCATGCTGGATTAGTTTAGAAACATTATTGCCAGAGTTCAGACCACGCCTTTGGTTTTTAATATTGCAACCACATCACCACAGGTAGTGAAGTAAATCAACTGGATTGAGGAAAGCTATATATCTCTTAAGGTGTCAGAGTGAAATTAAGGCTCAGATAATCTCAGTTTTCTGTGAAAGTTAAAAAAGTTTTAAGGGATGAGGTGCCTGGGTGCCTCAGTTGGTTGAGCGTTTGACTTGGGCCCAGGTAATGATCTTGTGGTTCATGAGTTCAAGCCCTCTGTCGGGCTCTGTGCTGACAGCTCAGAGCCTGGGGCCTGCTTTGGATTCTGTGTCTTTCTCTCTCTGCCCCTCCCCTGCTCATGCTCTGTCTCTCTCTCTCAAAAATAAATGCAAACATTAAAATGTTTTTTAAGTTTTATGTGAAATCCATGATATTTTTGAAATGGGCTTCTGTTTTCACAAAACTTAATTGCTCTAATAAAGGAAAGAAGTTCATAACTGAAATTCAAAATGTTTGTGAATTATCACTGTGCAAACTGAGTTTGTCCCAGTGGGGAGAACAACCACTTCAAGAAGTATTCACATATGGATTTTGTTTTTTTTAAGTCTACTCATTTATTTTGGCAATCAAATTCTTTTTAGAATTAAGGAAAGATAAAATGAAATGAATTTTTCAATGAAAATTTTCATGCACCAAATAGTTTAAATTAGCTTTAAAAATATCAGTTAACGAGAAAGCCAGAAAACCTACAGGGACTAAAATATACACCATTCCATGACCCTAGGAGGACATGAGTAGCTATAGTCACTATAATATTAGAAAGGTGACTCTATTAATAGCAATATGCAAGGAAACTGAGGAAAATGTGTGCTGTTATTAATTTGCTATTAATCAACATTTGTATTCCTAGAGAAGAAATTCTTGAGAAGGAATAAACTCTGAAAATAAATGTTCCTGTTACCTAACAGTACGAATCACATAGGCAACAATACATACAACATATACTTACAATACATCAGGCTCCCACCAGGTGAGTGGGGGGTCAGTTTATAGAAACCTAAACTTGTTTGTTGTTTATTTCATCTCAAGACATCTACCATATTTTATTTCTCTTCATTTTGAAATAGCTAGGTAGCATGGTGGCAAAGTCAATGAGAAGGCTGCTGATGGTGAAGATAGCAAAAGAAAGGATTTTATTCAGTTTATCTACATCTTCATCTTTATCTGTAGCAACATTTATGATGCATTTCCTTAAAGAACCAATTTAAATAAAAATATATGAAATGCACATAATTTATAAGTCCATACTAGTATTGAGTAGTTGCTACAGAAAAAATAATTCAACCACCATTTGGTTGGATAAGGCATGATTATCAGTTTTTTAAAATATGTATGTTTTAACACTGGTATTCTTTAGTTTAAATTTTTAAGTAGAACTGCAATATATAAAACATTTAAAAGTAGTGTAGTCCTTCCTAATTGAAGAAGATGAGGAGCAATCAACTCTCTCCCCCCAGATAGTTTTAACACACTTCCAGAGACCCCTAAAGCTTCCACAAAGACAGCTGGAAAATCACTGGGAAAGTAGCTAGACTTTAAAGCCAGACTCTATATCTGGCTCAAGCACCAGAACTATAGGACTTTGAAAAAGTGTTTTTGCTCCTTGGGGCCTCAATTCTCTCACTTGCAGAATGAATGATCTCTAAGAGTCCTTCCAGTGCCAATATTTTATTCTGATTTCTAAATATAACTATTCACATTAAAAACTTGCAAAGAAATCTACTGGGAATAAAACGTGAAGAAAGGCACCCATGATTTACATTAGCATTAAAAGCATGTTGTTCTGAAATATGATGTACTTATTTACTCTTGAAAAATACAATAAAAAGTCATCCAATCCCTTAGGGTCACACTTCTTCATCTAAAATCATTATATTCCATCTCCAGCTTAAACCATAGCACATCATTACACATCAGAGGAAATATTTGTTACCTCACATGTCTGCAGCCCTTGATGTCTTAAGGCCTTTAAGATTACATATGTAATATTTTTAATATCACATTAGCAAGTTGGAAAGTGTCTCATTTTCACTTTGAAAAGTTGCCATTTTTACTCTATATGGACCACATAATATTTGTTCAGTGGTATTTTCTTGGTTAGGTCACCAATATAATTAAATACACATTTTTATTTTAAAAGTGTGCACTCACCTTATAGCATTCTTCACAAGTAGATTTTTTGTTTCTCTGCACAGCTGTTCTATATTATGCAACTATGTTGTGCAGTATTTCGCATATAAATAAATGTTCGAGTACACCTGGTAAAATTAGAAATGCTGTGGGTGTCGAGGAAGTTGTAAGGGCAATGCTGAAGTGATTGCCCAGGCTGGGTAGAAGATAAATATAGTCATAAGGAATTGGTAGGCTAGATAGGAAGGAAGGAGAGTGTCAAGGGATTTTACATCCTAGTGTTATTCAAGAGCAAGGAAGAGGGTGGAAGGATGGTCAAAGGAGAGAAGACCAGATGTCTGGTTCTCAAAGGCAGAGAAGAACTGAGCTATGAATTACAGGTATAGATTCACAGGTTCATTGTTGAAAATGAGTGAAGGAAGGGACATCCGAGGTCAAGAAGGGTGAGTGCTATAGGCTGAATATTGGTATCCTACCTCTCCCTCCAAATTCCTTTGTTGAAATCCTAGTGCTCAATGTGGTAGTATTAGGAGGTGGGCTTTTGGTGATGATTAGGTCATGAGGGTGGAGCTTTGTATATTGAATACAGCTAATGCCCTCATAAAAGAGACCTGAAAGAGATTCCCTTCCTTCCCCCATGTAAGAATACAGTATAGGCTCTCGCTATGAACCAGAAAGAGAGCTCTTACCACACCTCAACCACCCTGGTGCCCAATCTAGGACTTCCCAGCCTCCCAAAGTGTGAGAAATAAATTTCTATTGTTTATAAGCCACCCACCCTAGGGTATTTTGATGTAGCAGCTGCAAAAGACTAAGAGAGTAAGTCTAGGGGTGTCATAGATCACCAGGAAGGATCTAAAATGGCAGAGGCATAACTTCAGAGTCCACACACAGACACATTACCTCAATGTGGTTACTACCACATTATCTAAAGTGTTCAAGCACAGTCCAGATAGCCACCAATACGATGTGTTTCCCATTTCATGAGGGAGGTTGAAAGGATAATTCCCATAGCTCCTTCTTATTCCTAATATTCCATTATTTCCACCAACAATAAAAAAGTAACCTAATCTTGCACCATTCATAAGCATTTATAATTATGAATCAAATTATTCAGAGTATATGGCAGTTAACTACAGATATAAATAAACCTTTAAGTTGATAGAAGCTTAGAGATTCTAAAGTACTGTTTCTCCATTACACAGATAATTCTGAGGTCCAGGAAGAACATATGATTTGCTTAAGGTGATTAGACAGTTTTGATGACTCTAGACTCTGGATTAATCTCTCTTTTCCACTATATCACGTTGCTATTAAGCCATTTAAATTTTGGGCTGATTTGTGAATTGAAGATAATAGATGCCATTAGCTGACCAGATCTGTGTGAACAAAGAGAATTTAAGGTTTGAGACAACTGTGCAGATAATTTTATTTCCCAAAATGTTATAAATTTTTTAATGAAAATATCCAGATAATTAAAACCTAACCATTTTAAAGTATTTTTAAAAAAGAAAAAATAATAATTGTCCATCTCACTTTGCTAAATGCTCAATGAATGGAGATATTGGTCTCATCTCTATGAGGTTCCCATAATAAATGATTCACTTGAGAAGTGCACTAAAACAGACGGAGGGAGGGAGACAGGGAAGGAGAGAGAGAGAGAGAGAGAGAGAGAGAGAGAGAGAGAGAGAGAGAGGGAGAGAATTGATAAAATTTACCATCACCAATAATGAAACAAGTTTTTCATGTTCTGTTCTAAGAAAATATCTCATGTAGTATTCTTGCCAAAAATGTTTAACCTGAATCCAACCATAAGGCAACAATCAGATATATATTGTGGGACATTTTACAAAATGATGGGTCTGGATTCTTCAAAAATACCAATGTCTTGAAAGTTTTTTTTAAAGTAAAGAGACTATTTCAGAGAAAGGAAGATTAGAGACATATGACTAAGTACAATGCATGGTTCTTGATAAGATGCCAGTGGGGGGAAAAAAAAGCTAAATCAGAATTAGGACAATTAGGGAAATTTGAATATAGACTATATATTAGATACTTTTATTGTATCAATGCTAAATTCCTTGAATATGACAACGATAGTGTGACTGTGTAAGAGAATGTCTTTATTCTTAGGAGATACATAAGGAAGGATGAAGGGTGAAAGGATATCTGCAACTTATTTCCAGACTGTTCAGCTATGAAAAAGTGTGTGTTTGTGTGTGTGTATGTGTGTGTGTGTGTGTGTGTGTGTGTGTGTTCATGTTAGGGAAAGAGAGAGGGGAAGGCTGGAGAGAGCATATATGGCAGAATGCTAATGATTGGTGATTCTAGGTGAAGGGTATGGTGAGTTTTCACTACATTTGAAAATTTTCAAACTAAAAAATTTGGGGGTATGAGGAATTGAAAGCGCTCTAAGTTGTTTTCCTCCATACAAAATATACAGTAGGAGATGAATAAAATTAGAACCTTTATACTTTGTCTGGTAAATTATTACTTGCCCTGGGCAAGCATCTATTAACAAGGCTATGATGAAGCACTTTATAATACTTGATAACATACTAAATAAATGACAGATCTAGTTGTGTGTATTTCCATAAGAGAGTCTCTCTCCAGTTATAGGAGTTCAACTTTAGTAACCATGCATTTTAGAAATGATGTATATAAGAAAATCCAACCTCTAGAATTGTCGATCACCAATGTTTCTTAGTAGTCACAACTAATCAGAGGCAATGAATATGGCCTTTTCTTCTTTTTAAAAAAAATCCCACTATACCCAAATAGGTCTACATTTAGCATGTAACATGTATTTCTCCCCCTAAATTGTACAACTAACTATAGAAAGCATAATCTAGCACCTAAATATTTTTGAGTTATTCTTTGACAAGAATTATAATGATTAGCGTAGAATAGACCAATCAAGACTCATCCTTTGGAACTGGAACAAAGATGGATGCCAGCTTTCCCTCAAGCGTATATCTTTACAGAAGCATGCAGATTCCTGAACAAAATTGGAATTCTGAGGGTGCCTGGGTGGCTCAGTTGGTTGAGCGTCTGACTTCGGCTCAGGTCAAGATCTCATGGTTTGTGGTTTCAAGCCCTGTGTCAGGCTCTGTGCAGACAGCTAGCTCAGAGCCTGGAACCTGTCTTCAGATTTTGTGTCTCCCTCTCTCTCTGACCCTCCCCTGCTCACACTGTCTCTCTCTTTCGCTCAAAAATAAATAAAACATTAATTTAAAAGAATTGGAATTCTATTACTAAGGAAGAAGGCAGGGAGAACATTTGTTGAACAGGTGGCCATTGGTGGGATTTAGGAGTTAGATAATAAGTTCTGTTTTTGTTAGGTTGAATTTGAGATGCCCTTAGAACATCAGGGTGTATATATGTAGCAAATATTTGAAATTTATTTCAGTGTCATCAGCATATAGTAAAAATGAAAATCATGAAGTAGATCACCCAAGCAGAGTATGTAGCATGAGAAAAGCAGCAGACAGAAGAAGAACCTATAAGAGGATAGAAAATGAGTGGCTAGGAAGGTTTTAGGGGGGACTAGGAGAGAACAACGTCTCATCTCCGAACCTAGGTAGAGAGATGGCTTTGAAAAGTAGAGTGAGAGACATTATCAAATGTAAAAGAGAGGTCCAAAGACATCATTGTACTTGCCAATATGAAACCACTGGTGTCCCAAAGTGACTGGAATATGAAAGCAGTATGCAGAGAAGGAAATGGAAGGTATGGAAGTAGAGAAAGTGATGTAAACTAAACCTTCAAATAGTTTGGGTGAACATGTTACAGAAGGTTTGGAAGTTAGTGCATTTTAGGCTAAAAGTAAAGAACATTAGGAAGAGAGCAGTTGAGGATAAAGGAGGGGAGCAAAAGGCTAAGGAATAAGCCTTGAACTGGGGGGGGGGGGCATTCATTTTCTAGGCCAAGAAGAAATGATATAATATTGAGAAGTGTACTGATGAAGCAAACATCAAGGAAAGAATTTTACTGTCCTTCATTCTATCAGTGATTAGGAAGTATAGTAGTCAGAACTTTTTCAATTGCAAGTGATACAAACCAATCTTAAATAGTTTAAGAAAATAAGGACATAGATTAGGTCACATAACTTAAAAGGAGTAAACAATCATCACATGTAGTTAGAACTAGATACTCAAGTAGTAGAATCAAGATCTGTCCTTTTCTTGGCTCCATTGTCCTCTGTTGATTGTATTTCATTTCCAGGCAGGCTATGTCTATGTGCCTACATATCCATCCTTTTACACAACTTAGCAGCAATAATGTGAAGAACAGAAAGTGTCTTTTTACATTCATGCTTCTGAGGTCTTAAGAAAATTTTTGATTGGCTCATATTGGGTCAGATGCTACGCCTGAAACAATCACTATAGTTAAGAGGATATGGTCATCCACATAAACCAGATATGAGAATGGTGAATGTGGGGGATGGCGCATGGTAATTACCAGAGTAAAAGGGGATTGGATGGTGAGCAAACAATAAGAGATGTCCACTGTCATAGTCTTTTGTCAATGGCAAGGGTATTGGGAGTTAAAAAGAAGATTTCTGAAGAACCGAGATTTAAAATAGTTCTAAAAAGTAGATGTAGGCCTAACTTTGCCAGCTAATAAGATAGACAGGCAGAAACACTGAGGATCCCCCTGAAGTTGATTAAGTCAGCACAGACAAGATTTCTTCCAGTAGTGCTTAGCTCTCAGGGATAAACAAAAACAATAATACTATGCATGTGTGAGTCATTTCTCAAAGAGTACATGTACCGACTTATTAAATCTTTGTAACAACTTTACGAGAGTGCTATAGGATCAGATTGTATATTAGTAGAGGAGGTTGATTACAGAACTGAGATTTCACTAATAGATGCAGTCAAAGTAGAAAGCTCTGAGGGAACCAAGTCTTTGGGAAAGCTAAGGAAAGAAGTGGCGCTGGAGGGAGACCAGTGGATAGAGAAAGAAGTTGAGTAAAAAGCTGAGAGTCTCTGTGAGACTGATTGGGATTGGGAGTAAGAGAAAGACAGACTTGGAAGAACAAGAATTTGTGGTCAAAGAGCAGGACATTATAGTTTGAGATTTTAAGGGGATTTCAGAATCATTTCTGACTTTAACTTTTATCTCTGTTCTACAAAAGTACAGTCTTAAAAATCATATACACCAGTGTCTGATTGAGTCCTGGCTTTAAATGAGTAATCTTGAGCAAGAAATTTAACTTTTCTACACAAAAAGTAAAGAGAAAGGAATCCAAACATAATGCTAAAGAAAGCCATCAAACACCAAGAGAGAAAGAGAAGAAAGGAACAAAGAGGAATTACAAAAACATCGGAAAATAAGAAACAAAGGGACAATAAATACATGTCTATCAATAATTACTTTAAATGTAAAAGGACTAAATGCTCCAATTAAGTAAAAAAATGATTGAATGGATAAAAAACAAGATCTATCTCTATGCTGCCTATAAAAGACTCACTTCAGACCCAATAGTACATGCAGACTGAAAGTGAAGAGATGGAAAAACACCATGTAAATCGATGTGGAAAAAAAGCCAAGGTAGCAATATCTATATCAAACAAAATAGACTTTTAAATAAGACTGTTGCCAGGATAGAAGGAACTTACTTAAACATCTAAAAGCCATTTACAAAAAGCCCACAGCCAATGTTATCCTCAATGGGGAAAAACTGAGAGCTTTCCCCCTGAGATCAGGAACACGACAGGCATGTCCACTCTCACCACTGTTGTTTCACATAGTGCTGGAAGTCCTAGCATCAGCAATCAGACAACAAAAGGAATTAAAAGGCATCAGAATTGGCAAAGAAGAAGTCAAACTTTCCGTTTTCGCAGATGACATGATACTCTACATGGAAAACCGGATCGACTCCACCAGAAGCCTAGAACTGATCAATGAATTCAGTAAAGTTGCAGGGTACAAAGTCAATGTACAGAAATCAGTTGCATTCTTATACACCAAAAATGAAGCAACAGAAAGAAAAATCAAGAAACAGATCCCATTCACAATTGCACGAAAAACCATAAAAAACCTAGGAATAAACCTAACCAAGATGTAAAAGACCTGTATGCTGAAAACTATAGAAGACTTATGAAGGAAATTGAAGAAGACACAAATAAATGGAAAAACATTCCGTGCTCATGGATCCGAAGAATAAACATTGTGAAAATGTCATTATTACCCAAAGCGATTTACACATTCAATGCAAATCCCCATCAAAGTTGCACCAGCATTCTTCTCAAAGCTAGAACAAACTATCTTAAAATTCGTATGGAACCACAGAAGACCTCGAATGGCCAAAGTATTACTGAAGAAGAAAACCAAAACAGGGGGCATCACAATCCCAGACTTTAACCTCTACTACAAAGCTGTCATCATCAAGACAGTATGGTATTGGCACAAAAACAGACAAATGGACCAATGGAATAAAATAGAGAACCCAGAACTGGACCCACAAGTATATGGCCAACTAATCTTTGACAAAGCAGGAAAGAGTATGCGATGGAAAAAAGACAGCCTCTTCAACAAGTGGTATTGGGAGAGCTGGACAGCAACATGTAGAAAAATGAAATTAGACCACTTTCTTACACCATTCACAAAAATAAACTCAAAATGGATAAAATATCTGAACGTGAGACAGGAAACCATAAAAACCCTTGAGGAGAAAGCAGGAAATAGCCTCCTCGACCTAAAACACATCCCCAGAGGCAAGGGAATCAAGAACAACAATGAACTAATGGGACCTCATCAAGATAAAAACTTCTGCAAGGCAAAGGAAACAATCAAAAAAACTAATAGGCAACCGACAGAATGGGAAAAGATAGTGGCAAATGGAATATCAGATAAAGGGCTAGTATCCAAAATATACAAGGAGCTCACTAAACTCCATACACGAAAAATGAATAATCCAGTGAAGAAATGGACAGAAGACATGAATAGACACTTCTCCAAAGAGGACATCCAGATGGCCTACAGGCACATGAAACAATGCTCAGCATCACTCATCATCAGGGAAATACAAATCAAAACCACACTGAAAACCTCACACTGGTCAGAGTGGCTAAAATGAACAAATCAAGAGACTATAGATGCTGGCGAGGATGTGGAGAAACGGGCACCTTCCTACACTGTTGGTGGGAATGTAAACTGGTGCAGCCGTTCT
>NC_043705.1:58260985-58297720 GCF_006229205.1 Suricata suricatta | reverse complement strand
ATATATATTCACAATGGAGTACTATATGGCAATGAGGAAGAATGAAATGTGGCCATTTGTAGCAAAGTGGATAGACCTCGAGGGTGTCATGCTAAGTGAAATAAGTCAGGCTGAGAAGGATAGATACCATATGTTTGCACTCATAGGTCTAACAGGAGAAACCTAACAGAGGACCATAGGGAGAAGAAGGGGGAAAGAGAGTTGGGGAGAGTGAGGGACACAAATCATGAAAGACTATTGAATACTGAAAATGAACCGTAGACTGAAGGTGGAGGGGGAGAGAAGAAAGGGGGTGATGGTCATGGTGGAGGGCACTTGTGGGGAGAGGCACTGGGTGTTATATGAAAACCAATTTGAAAATAAACTATTAAAAATTATGAAATCATAAAAAAAATAAGACTGTTGCAAGAGATAAAAAAAAAAAAGATCACCACATAATGATAAAGGAACATGCCAACAAGAAATTATAACAATTGTGAATAGCCATACATACAATACAGGAGCACCTAACTATATAAAGCAATTATTACAGACATAAAGGGAGAAATTTATAGTAATATAATAAGAGTAGGGAACTTAAATACCCCACTTACATTAACGGATGGGTCATCCAGAGAGAAAATCAATAAGGAAACAGTGGCTTTGAATGATACAATAGACCAGATGGACCTAATGGATATATACAGAAATTCCATCCTTAAACCACAGAATCCACATTCTTTTCAAGCGTACATGGAATATTCTCCAGGAAAGTTCATATGTTAGGCCACAAAAAAGTCTCAATACATTAAAGAAGACTGAAATCATATCAAGCATCTTTACTGACAACAATATGAAACTAAAAATCAACTACAAGAAATATTCTGCAAAGATTACAAATGCATAAAGAGTAAACAAATGCTGCTAAAAAATGAGTGAGTAAACCAAGAAATCAAGGAGGAAACAAAAAAAATACATGAGGACAAATGAAAACAAAAACACAATGATCCAAAATCTTCAGGATGCAGCAAAAGCAGTTCTAAGAGGCAAGTTTATAGCAATATAGGCCTACCTCAAGAAACAAAACAAATCCTAACATAACAATCTAACCTGACATCTAAAGGAACTAGAAAAAGAAGGGAAAAGAGACCCAAAAGCTAGTAGAAAGAAGGAAATAATAAAGATTAGAGCCAAAAACAAAAGTGAAATAGAGACCACACACACACACACACACACACACACACACACACACACCAATGAAACCAGGAGCTGCTTCTTTGAAAAGACCACCAAAAATGGATAAATCTTTAGCCAGACTCAAGAAAGAAACAAAGGATACACACACACAGACACACACACACACACACACACACACACACACAAGCCCAAAACAGAGGAAGAGAAGAAAAAGAAAAGAAATTTAACTTTTCTGAAACTCCCATTTCTTCAACCATAAACTAGAGATGATAAAATCCTTACCTCATAAGTTGTGTGAAAATCAAGTGAACTGATAAACCTAAGATACCTACATTTTACTGTATCTGATCTGCCACAGATGCTATATCTACAATGCACATTTACTATCCCTCTTACATTCTTATCATCATTGTCATCATCATTCGCTTATACATAGTCAAGAGAACCCATCACACTCAGTGTCTCGTTCATCATGTATTCTTAAGTCTTAGCACAGTGTCTGGCACACAGGAGGGACTCAATGAATGGATATGGAACCCAAGTTATCTGCTGCCTTCCATTTCAAGGATTACCTACCCCTAATGCTTTTGAAGAAAAATATTTATTCTCATATCTACTTCTGATTCAATCCACATCAAAACCTGCTTCTTTGCCTGACTTTATTGAACAATTATTTGTTGAAACCCACTTTGCATCTGGTACTAGGAATATAATGCTGCAAAACAGCTCTCATAAAGCTTCTGATCACAGGAGAGGCAGACATTACTGGTATAATCTTACCTATAAATGTAAAATTACAACTATAATATGTGCTCTTAAGGAGAGGCTATCAGGAGGAGACTGAACTAGTCAGGGAGGTTAGGGAAAGTCTCCCCATGTAAATGAAACTCAAGTTGAGGATGAGAAGAATTTGATGAAAAGGGAATGGAAGAGCTCCCTTAGGCAAAGAAAACAGCATAATCTCTGTAAGAAGGAGTATATGAAGAATAAGCTTTGTGTGATTGGAGCAGAGAGACACGGAGGATATGTTGTACTGGATAATGCTGGAAAAGAAAAATGGAGAGCACAATATGCAGGGCCCAGTATCTCCATTCATTCTGCCACTGATGACCACATGGAATTATAGCATGCCATTTTTCTTGACAAGGTGCTGGTCTTACTTAGCCAAAGAAAAATGAAGAAAATGTTTCACTTCAGTTTACTCTTTCCCTTAATTTTCCTTTCACCACTAGCCCAAGACTGCTCTGAAGAGTAAAATTTTTATAGAAAGTTTGGAAGTTAAGGAGGGGTAATGTGACAGAGCTTAGAATAGAGGACAACTGAAAACTGGACAGACATTATTAGTACTAAAACGTTCCAAGGCCATCTTTCACTTCAAACTCAGCTAGGATGGTAATCCAAGACCATCTACTCTGGGTTCCCACTCCTAGCAATGCAATTGCAGCCATTGTTTCCATTGGTGTTTGTTCTCTTTAACCTCTCCAAAGTCAGGCTCTTAAGCATGACTTCCACCACTATAGAAGAGAACAGACAGTATGTGCATTCATGAAGGAAGGTTCATTTCTTTGAGTTTATTTCTTCCTTCACGATGAATAACCAAGAACTTCTAGGTTGGCCCATTGAAAACCAGTCAGTTGACTTTGTACAAGGAAATTCCTTTTAACAAAACACAAAACAAAACACACACACACACACACACACACACACACACACACACACACACCCCAACCTGCTCCACTTACAACTTTCCATTCATTTAACAAGCATTTATACAGCACTTAAAATGTGCCACCAACTGTGCCGGTTTCTGACATACACAAAGATGCATAAATCATGGCCCTTGGCCTAGAAGTGGTCACAAGACAAGTCATTTCAATATAATATCTTGTAGTGGTGCTATAACAGAGATTTAACTGTTTTGTGTACGTACGCAGGAGAATGATTATCTCTGCGTAAGTGGAAGAGAGGGACTTCGTGCAGACAGTGACATTTGAGATGTGGCCTTGAAAAATGAATTGGAGCATTCTGGGAAGAGAAAGAAGGTATATTCCAGCACAAAGAACATGTGGGAAAGCATACTGGATGTGTTGGAAAGTCTGTCTAGGGATATGAACCAGGCGAGGTAGACAGACTTTATGGCCTTAATAAAGCAATGATGTAACCAAATCAATTTCTTAAAATGGACTTCAAAGCTCTGGAAATGCCATGTGGCATCATATCTGCTTTAAGAAACTTCCCTGAGATGTTGTATGCATTAGTCAAGAAAAATTCAGCCAGTTATCCTGAGTGTTTAGAAATTATTTTTAGATTCCATCCAGATTGGCATTAGAAAAACCAGCAATAGATTTCTAGCTTTTCTGTGGTGTGTTCACCTCCCATTTATTGTAGTCCCAAATCAGAGCAGTAGATAAAGACCAGGAAATGACTTTCTTATACAAAAGATGGATGAAGTAGGTGCACATGTGAAATAAAATGTAATCATGAAGCTAATTCAGAAAGTCCAGCCAATTATTGGTTATCTGTGTGGATTATCCATTATTTGATTTACTCCATTCATTACTTGGTAACAGTAAGAGCAATCATTTATTGAGTGACTATTATGTGTCAGGAACTTTATTTATGTTAAGCTCTAACCCTCATACCTTCTTGAGGTAGGTTTTGTCCCCAGGATAGCTACAAGAAAACTACAATTTATAAAGATTATACAGCTTGCCCAGAACAGAGTTTAGCAGGAGGGACTATAATGCCACAAGCTTGTGTTTGAAACCTGGTTCTGCCGCTCATCTTGACCTTGGGAAAGTTGTCTGACTTCTCTACGGCTAAATTTGCTCATCTGTAAAATGGGGATACTTATCTAAGCACTTAGAAAAGTAAATGTCTTCATTTACCTTCATGATTGAGGATAATGGAAGGATGACATTATTCTTGAGCTATATGGGTTATAGCTGTAAAAACTCAGCATGTAAAAAACCCACTTGTGAAACTTGCTGAAACTTCAGATTTCCAAACACACTCTTCTCTCCCCACCTAAGGACGCTGGTTCAGGAGGTTTGAAGTGACTAGCGAGTTTTACTGCCATATCTTACTTAAGGAGAGAGAAAATATGTTTTTGTGTTTTTTTGCGATTTTGTTTTTTTTCTGTTAATTATATAAGCAACTAGCTGAAATCCCCTGCTATTAACCTGAAGCCCATTTGGATTTCTGCAAATCCGAAGCTTCATTCTGTTTCTTGTTCTTTTGGTTCCAACACAATGCCTAGATTCCTCAGCATCCAGACTTCTTTAATAAAACTCAGAACTATTTTGCCTTCCTCTAGGAGTAGGGAAGAGGTACTGCTTTACCAACTTTTAGCCCTTAAGAAATAGCTGTAGTGGTTGAACACATCACAAATATAAGTCTATCATAACAGGATGGGAATTGATCACAATCCTCAATGTTTCTTTTTCTTAGAGACACAGTCAGCATAAATAGAAGGAATGAAATAAGAGGCTAAGAAAATTTTGCTCTTCACCTTACCCTTTCAAAGAAACTTCTTGAAATAAATCCTGGGGCACCGAAGTTCTAATACTTTATAGGAATTATAAGTGTTAGGACTTACTCTCACAGCCAAGACAAAGCTGGCCTGGGAATTCTAAGTTGATGAAGGGTTTCTCTCCAGCCGGGATATGCGAGACCTCTCCTCTGTGCCTTCCTGAGCGGGTCCTTCTGCACTGCACACTCCCTGGACTTGGTCCCACCTCCACCAGCCCCCCAGGCAGGAGGAAAGCCAGAATCTGCTCCATCCAGGGTTGCCACTGACAACTAGAAACTGTAGGCCTGGGAGACAGCCTCCTGGGCAGCCTGTTTTTGCTCTTTCCCAATCTGTTCAACTCAGTTTCCTGCCGGCAGGAGTGCTCTTTTTGTGCCAGCTTTAAACCAATGAATGCCCTGGGCATAGGCCCGGCCTCTGGAGCCTCGCCCAGCACTTGGCCCAGCGCTTGGCCCTCTGCCCGGGAGACGTCAAGTGTCTGCACTGGGTATCTGTCCCTTCAGTCGCCTGTCCTCCAATCTTCTCCTTGGAACAGTGGGATGAGAAACATCCATCCTTGTCATTTTTCCAAGCCTACCCAAAAGCTACTTCATGTTCTTGTTAAGGGAATGAGCCCAGTGTGGTTGCAAGCTCTGACTAAATGAGAAGGGAAGGTGCTGGATTTTTAAAGGCGTTTGGGGATTCCTTCACAGACAGACCTCCAAGGATCAAAACACATTTTAAAGGGCCTTTGGATCCTGGACTGTGAATTCTTGAGGAAACAACCTGAACGCAGCCTCAGTTTACAGGCCTGTTGTAGAACTTTTGTAGATCCTTTGGCTAAAAGTAGCCTTTTAGAAGAAGGAAGGAGGGGCGGACCCTGGCTCATTTTAGCCTTAAAGAGCTTGTATGTGAGATTAAACCTGTCAAGCTATACACCCCTAGGATGTTACACAGTCATTCAACAGCTGCCTTCTGGGTGCCCCAGACGGGCCAGTGGGTGGACACTGGGAGGGGATGGCCTAGAGAGAGAGAGGAGAGTCAAGAGTGTGGAATGGAGAACAAAACATGGATGTGGAACAGACTGATCCGAACTGGAGTCAAGGCTGGAGGCTCCTGCGCCTTCAGAGTTCCCACACCAGGTTCCTGAGCACAGAGATTTATGCCATATTTAAATCTCCAAAGTCAAAAGGGTTCAGGAAATTGTAGGAAAGTAAACATATTATTAACCACTAGGTGGGTGGTCATCACATATGTTCCATATCTGAAAATTTAAGTCAGAACAGCTTGAACCTTTCTATATCTAATTCCCAATAGTAGTTTGAGCTGAGTTAGTATTGTTTATTAACAAAACCAAGGCTTCTTCTTTCCTTCTAAAAAAGGCAGTAAGCCCTTTGATATAAATCTACATATAAAAAAATAATACTTTGTTTCCAAAATCATAAGGAAGAGAGCCAATTTTTTTTTCTAATTCAGGATTCTTTGTTTCCACATGTAAACAGAAAAAGATGCCTGTCTTGATTTTTAGAAAGCAAGTTTAGTTTGTAGAAAAGGCAGTTAGAAAAATCTTATTTGTACCTTTATATACAGAAAATTTGGGAAGAAAAGCCCTGGTGGACTGAAAAACATATTGAATGCTAAATATGATTGTCATGATGACTCTGACTATAGCCACAATCAAAAGATATTCTATCCTTTAAACTCACAGTTTAGTTGATCACTTCTTATTCACATCTACCCATTATACAAGTCATAGAGTAAATGGTCATTTCAAGCACTATTTATCAAATTCCCACATCACAATGAGTTGGACGTACTTTCTACATTCCACTTTTAAAAAGTCACTAAAAATTCTTTGACTCACAGGAGTAAAATTAAACATCCTGCCACGGATAATGGTAAGTAAAATTGCAGTCTGTAGTCTTGGGTGTAAAGATTACTGTCACTACAAAGAATTTCCAGATAAAATAACTTCAAATGATAAACTTTTCTTTAATATTCCTTATGGACAAAGAAATTCCATAATAACTTTAGGAAAAAAACCTACACTTCTATGCAGTATTAAAATATTAAAAAAATGTTTTTTATCCATGAAACTATAATTATTATCAGGAGTTTACTAAACCATTAGGATTTTAGAGTCTTTACTGTCCAATTTACCATATTGCACTTTTTGGCTAAACACATAACATAATATCACAGAATTTCTATGGCAGCAAAAACAGTACTCCTTAACATGTAAAAACATGTTATAGGTTATAAACAGCAAAAGATTTCAAGTGTAGTCAAAGTAATCTTACATTAAAACTAGCATTAATTTCTCATAAGCACATTCACTTACTAGATAACACTAGAGATTGGACTGGCTATTAAAAACAATGAAAGAAAACAGAAGTAGGACACTAGAGTACAGTGTGTGTGTGTATTTAAACATGTATATATGAATATGTGTGTTCATATATATGTATATATATATATATATATATATATATATATATATATATTTTTTTTAGTAGAAAATTCCAACCAGCCCTATGAGGAAGCAGAAACATCTCTCTCTTTCTCTTTCAGAACTGCTATCATTTTGACCCAAATTTGCTGGTTTGCTTGAAATGATTCTACCTTTTGCATTACAAATTCTTTTGAAGTAAAACTGTTGACTCTTAGAAATTTAGAGCATTAAAAATTATTTATCTTAGGGAATGGATGCCATCATTATTTAATTTTATAGACTATTTCTTTTCTTTTTGTCATTCATTTGTTAAATTTTGCAAATTTAGTCTAATGACAATCAGCAATCTGCCTGGGCACGTGCCTTAGCAGGCACATGTCCAGATCAAAAAAAAACAGCCTATCTCATGGAAGAAATGTACACAAACATTTACACATCACACAAAATAAGGTTGAAATGGGTAGGGCCACTGTACTGACATCCATTTGTCACTTTCATTGCAAAATGCTGCGGGCAGCTTCCAATATGCTTGGACAAATTTAGATGAATGTAAGTGCTGACTAATGATGCCATTATCTATATACCAAATATATATGAAGGCCTGAAAATCCTGAGTCACTCATGTGAACTACTAAAATGACAGAGGAGGGGAACTTAGAAAAATGATAACAAAATATCATGAGATGACAAATTAACAAAAAGAAATAGCATTTAGACATGTAAAAAGATAAAATATGCTTAGTTTTGGGAAAGAGATTTAAGTCTAGTAAACAAGCCCAAGTCTTATTAGCTGCAAAAATTGCATTATGTACAAGCTTTTTAGCAACAAAACTATTTTAATCATCAGAAACTAAGGGTTGTTATTTTAGGAAAATGGAGTCAATACATTTGTTTTTCCTAAGGCAGGCAGGGGCAGTATTGTGCTATTCATGAACTTCATTAATATTCATTAATTTTTAAAGCAGTTTGGTTAGCTTTGGCCATTATCTGTGCAGATAGTTTGCCTTTAAATAACAATAATCTCAAGAACATCATTATTTAAAAATATAATTAGCATGAAATTTGAAACCCATGTTTTCATTGGCAGATATTATTCACTGAAGGGTTTATATTTTTCAGAAGGGTCTGTTTTAGTTGAATTCCTGGGCTAAATTCTAAAAATCATAGTGACCAAAATAACCTAAATGTAACCAAAAATAAACTAAAAATACTTATTAAAATATTCAAATGAATTCCCACTTTAAAGAAAACCATAGGTGACCCAATTAGCTCTGCAAACCGACTCAAATTCAGTTGTTTGACATTCTTCAGTATTTCACGGTAGACTGTTTTCACCATCCAGCACCTTAGATCCCCAAAGATCCCAGTGCACATTTAGTGATATTTACCTTATGAAGTAACTAAATCCAGATGAGCATAGCACTCACATCACTGTAAAAAGAAATTGTTTCCTCATGCTTATGGCTCCCATCGGGGAACTAGAATCTGAAAACTCTGAAAATTATCTTTGTGCAACCAGGAAATTGTGGACAGAAATGGAAAATAGTTTTATTTATAAATAAGCCCAACCATAGAAACCATACGCTACCTTGTTCTGCAAAAGTCCTCTAGCTTTTGTAAATCAGGTTTTTTACACTATGACAGATTAACAACCAGGGCAAATAATTCATGCATGTGGAGTTGGTAATGGAATCCTCCACATGTCCTTGTTGATTCATGTCCACGCAGAGGTATAACAATGTTGAGTAGTACTTTGTGGGTTACAAGAAAATAAATAAATAAAAATTAAAATGGTACCCAAAGAAAAGAAGTCTAAATAATGCAGGGGCAATTTTGAGGCATGGCCAACAGGAAAATTCACTGGAGGGAATAGCTAAACTTTCAAGAAAACACATTTCTTTGTGTGGGTTTTTATAATGTTTTATTTTATTTTATTTTATTTTTAAGAACTACCTGCTTCATAAGTGTATTTGAATGTTTGATTTGTGTTTGTGAAAAGTATCTATCTTCCAGTCCCTGAGAAACACCTGAATTGCATTTTCTTTAGATTTGTTTTTGGCCTTTTGTTTTTGTTTTGTGCTTAAGGTAGGCTGGGCCCTTGGGAATAGTAGATTTTTTTTTTCCTGTTAAGGACATTTTGAAAAATATTAAAAAGTGTCTTCCTTCTTGTTATCATAGATACATGACTGTAGATATATTTTTTCTAAAAGCATGGTTAATAATAGCCAACAAACAAGAAGAGTAAATCAAGTACCTGGCTTCCTAAATGGATTAAATTTGCCTCCCCACTCCATACAATAACCTAGTGGAATAATGGGTAATATTCTCCTCAGAGACATTATTCACTTTGACTTATTTATGTAAAATAGAAAAGAGTTTTTCTACACTCATAAAAGGACAGATTTCCAATTCAAGGGAGCAAGGTTTGGGTTGCCTACTTTGGGTATACTGAACCATCTCAGCTGTCCATACCTGACTTTAGATTAGGTCAGGGATACCAGCAACCCTTTCTCATTTTCCGGCTCTAAATGCAGTATGTGATCTTTCAAACTAGATACAAAGTTACTCTCAGTGTCTAAGGTTCCAGTTCCTTCTCCAAAACCTGTGGCCCCGACGTGGCATTGCTTCATGAATGCCTAAGGTTACAACTCTGCAAGTCAGGCCTGTCCTCTCCAGAAGTCTGAGCAGGATTGATCAGTCCGGATAAAAGTACGGAATGGAAAGGGTTAATCAGCATCCTACTCTCCCCCTCCTCCCCCAAAGCTGGGATGGGGGGCGGGGGGCTTCCAGCGCCAGGAGCATCTCAGCGGGGGAGCAACTGGAAACCACAAACACCCAAACTGGGTAGCAGCCACTCGAACTAAACCAGGAGACCTGGCTTAGGGAAAGGAGTTAAGTTTAGACGGAATGGATTAATCAAGATATCAGAAGAGACCTATTAAAAGACAGAAAAAGGTAGTACATCCCTGCCCTGAAATCGCAAGTATTTCTTTTATGTAGCAGTTGAAGCCTCAAAATACATTTTATGACCCTAATGCCCTTTATTCTGAAAGATCCCAAGAGGTGTCTACAAAAATGTCCTACAGGAGTGTAGAAAGAGCAGTGAGACTGTAGAAAGCTCCCCTCCCCCGGCGGCTTTACTTGGCCAGCGCTTCCAGGTAACCTTTGTTGCCGGGTCTGGGGACGCAAAGCAACAACCTTGGCCCCAGTCGGTGTAATCTCCAAAACAACGGCAGTTGGGAGATTGCAGGATCAGTTCTCCACCCCTAGCCCCAGCCCTCAACCCACCAACCCAGCGCTCAGCTCCAACCGCCCCGCAAGCCCCTCCGCAGCCCCTTCCCTACTCCCCACCCAGGGGCCGCCCCTTATCTCCCCCAGAAATCCACAGGCGCTCTCAGCGCCCACCAGGAAATTTCTAACAGCCCCAGCCTTCCAGGAAAGAAGAAGAAGAAGAAGAAAAAAAGACCATGACATCACGGGCAGGTTTATTTGGGTTTGTTTGTTTGCTTGTTGGCTCGATTAAATACTCGTGGAAGGTGAACGTACCCCACACAGGAGAAGTTTGATGTTGACAAACTTCTGGTGGCAGCGAGACTGTGTCAGCACAACTTCCGGGATAATGAGAGCTGCTTTGCAGGGAGCGCGGCAGCGGCGGCGGGAGGCGGCCGCAGGACGGAACAGCAAATGCTATTCAGCCCGAGCAGTTTCAAGCCGCCCGAGCTGGGGAATTACTGTAGTCGAGCTACGGCTCTTACCACCGGCGCTGGATCTGGGCGCGCGTTAGGGGGGGAAGCTGCAGGCACAGGGCGCCGAGAGGGGAGCTTTCAAGTTACTTTGCTCCATCCCTGCACCCGGCAGAGGCTTGCAGGCTGCGTGGTAACTGCAAACATCTTGTTCCCTGCTTCTTTGGGCGGCCTCCCTGGAACCAACCAACTTTTCTCTCCTCAAAAACTCCCTCTTTGTTTCAAATAGGACTCTCCAAAATTTATTCTTGGGAAGACTGACAGCCGGGGTCAAGAAACAGCTGTTGAAGTTAATGTTTCTTCCTCCCACTTCGTCTGATGGTTGTGCCCTGCCAAGACAAAGTGAGAGGCACTGCCTGGTGGCTCTTTAAACAGACATGCATTTAGCCAAAAAAAAAAAAAAAAAAAAAGGTGGGGGGGGTTGTTGAGGGGGTATATTTTCCTGCTTAACATACAATCTGATCAGAAATGCGACAGCATGTGCCTTTCAACTTGTGCTGATTACTTGCTGAAAAGATGTTGCAGCTTTTAGTTTTGAACACTTTGAGCAGTGGGGGAGGGATGGCAGGAGATAGGGTTGATAAAGGGGCAAAAATTTTAAACCTTCCTCTGACCCACCTTGCACCCTCTAAGAATAGTAGAACGGCCTTCGGCCTTCGGGAGGGTGAAGGAGTTGCATTCCTTTGCAGGGTTTAATTCACATTTCAGAATTCAAGTCATTATGCAGAACAAGGGCTTGCCTAGAGCTAGGCAAATTGTTTTTATTTGGAGACCTAGGCCAAGCCTGGCCGGTGCTTACAGCTTGGTGGCTTTCTCCAGATTCAACTTGCTTCCTCTCCCCATTCCCAATCCTAATGTTTCACCTTTGCCTGGAGGGCTTACTCTGGGGGAAGCTACCCACTCCTTGGTGCAGCTTTCTCCATGAAGATTGGTTAGCACAGCCCTTTCCCTGCTTGCTCTGCTTTTTAGAATGCCCTGTGGACTGCTGAGAGGCCCCTTGGGGCTGTCCTCCTGAGTCTCCAGCCGGACTGAACCCTTCTCAGGTATCCAGGCTCTGCAGCAGGAGTGGGTGGATGGGGACTCTGTTCTTCCATATCAGAAAGCTTAACCACTCTTCCAGCTGACCCATCTTCCTTTGGGAATGCTCCGATCACTTGGCCTCTCTCAGACAACAATCATATGAAGACATAAAACGCCCTCCTTCCTCACCATCAGGTTATCCTGTCACCGCATCGCAATGCAGTGCCATCACAAAGTAATACTGCATCAGGCCCATGGATATTTTAGGAAGCTCTCAAGCTAAATCTAACAAGCCTTCCGTGCAGGCATCAGGGCCACACTGCCAAAATCAGGGCTGTGGAGCTGCTGGACAGGTGGCAGTGATGCCCTCTCTATTCTAAGCTCCATTACCCACTTGCTCCCCCATCTTCCAAACCAATCAGATCCACTTGGTGGCTTCCTTACCCCTCTTTGCCTAGCTCCCAGATGCTGCCACTTTTGTTTTCCCTTATATCTCTTTACAAAGTATTCAGGTCCACCTTCTGATGTATTTCCTGTTTTTCTGCCTATCATGGTCATTCACTGAGATCTTAATTAGTATCTGTTCTTATTAACTATTGATCAACTGAATTACACATGGAGTTGCACTGGCTGCTACACACACAGCTTCCAACTTGGGGGTCTGCAATCCTCCCTGTGGCTTGTTTGACTTGGGTAAACTTTTCTCATTCTCTCAAACTCTGGATAACCTAGCTGGGCTGGCACAATGGCAGCGGCCAAGAGTCAGTGCACCACCCTCAGCAAGTGTCCCCTTCTCTAGTCCTGCTAATGCAATCCAGCAGCCAATTGACTTAAATTCCTTCTGTTTTATTGTTCTCTGTCCTTAGAGAGGCCAACTCTCAGCATAGAGCAAGGCTGTGAGGCAGACCTCTGCTGATCCTGGAGTTGTAATTCCCCACTGCTGGCTCCTGCAGTTTTATTATGGCCTCCTTTTTTCTGAGATTGACAGACATAAACCTCCAGTGTAGAGGCCTGCAACAGCACCCTTAAAGACTTCTTTGTGTGGAAATATAACCTTAGGGCAAAGTCTGCCCAACTCCAGGAAAGGCACATTATCCTGCTACAGGGAAGCACTGTACTGGGAAAATGCCAGATTTCTCCTTCTGGATGACTACTGGCAGCCTCTCAGGGAATTTTTTTTTTTAAGTTGGGGGTGGGGTGTGGGGATTGGAAGTACTGTAAGTGGAGACCTATAGTGGCTGTCAGGGAACTCTACATGAAACAAGAGGAATCAGAGGTCTTTCTTTCAATGAGTGGTCTCTAAATAGATCCACTCCTGAAGCACCCACACACTATCCAGGTCAGGATGTCCCCTGGCGGGGTGGCAGTTAGCACCACTTGCTCTACCTTGCCTAAAAGGTATGCCTTTGGATTAGAGAATCTGATCTATTTATGCAGGTGTTGGGTTAGACAAATTACTCCAAAAAGCAAGGGTGAAAAGATACAGAATCTTAATTTATCATGCAGGATTAAAGTCAGATTTAAATCAAATAGAATTATTAAGGGACTTAGAGCCCCGTCTTTTCCCAAAAAGGTAAAAGGACTAAAGAATCCTCTTTGTTGAAGTAAAGTCAGGAATGTAGCATCTTAATTTTGGAGGCATATTTTTTTAATCTACCTTTTAAATGTTCACTTTTGTTTTCAGTAAGTCAAATAGAAACAGTACTAGGAAACTCGATTATCAAATGTATATGATTAGGCATTAACTATTCCATATACACAAGTACTAAAAAGGTGAGATGAAGGTGTGCACTCATCATGACAGAGGGCTCCCTGTAGGAACTGGGACAGTGCCTGGATTAAAGGATGGGTAAGGTATAGCTAGTTAAAGAAGATGAATTTGGAATCAGGGCGAGGTTAGACAGACACCAGTATAGTTCATATGGAATCTAGTTGAGATTCAGTCCTGTAACTCCAGGAGCTGGAGTTATTAAAATAGTTTAAGACAATGCTTTTAGTCAATGTTTTTGAAAACTACATTCTCACAGGGTCAAGAACATGGATAGTGAAGGAAATGGAAAAAAAGAGATGTCCTTAGATAGTGTTTGAGATACAAAATGTGGACAGAAATAAAAATACACAATGCAATTATTTCCCCCTTTCCCTTTTCCTCCTAAATTTAGGCAGTATTTTAATTTAAAATAAAAAGCTTTACTGATCTCCTCTAGTTTCTCCTGTAGTTATCCCATCCACACTCCAGTTCTGGTTTTGGGCAGAACTACAATTGTCCTTTGTAAGGAATGGCATGATCTCCAGTGCTGGGTTTCTAATGTGGGAAAATGTCTACTAGGGAGGCTAAGACCACCAAACTAGTTTCATTATGACCCAAGGTACCCTTATATCCAGCTTTTCAGTGGTGGGCAACTGGCCCAGCCCAGTCTTCCTCTATAGGGCTCATTAAAATGCTATTTACATTTTACAGTATGGTCCTAAGCCATAAATTGGGATTTTATCTCGGCAAAATAGAAAAAGAATATTCTTGTGATATCTGGGTCTGCAAAGCTTTAACTTCTACTATGAATCTGCTGGTGGTTTGCAAAACAAGGTAGCATATGAAAAATAGGTCTTCCGTTTTAGTTCAAAGGAGTTGGCAGGAAGTGAGGACCAAAAGGAAAAGCCCATGATCACAAAATTAAACTCACTGGCCAAATAAATTTTAACTTTTGCCTTCCTATTAAAAGTGAATTTAATGTTTTCCAGAAGTACACAGTCAACAACTCTGAAGAAAGCAAACTTTATACTTTGGTACTGAACCTAAGGCAAAGGCGGTGAGCTCCTCTTCATAACTAACTTCCATCTCCTTGCCTTGGAACTCTCATTCATGTGACCAGAATTATTCTAGATCAAAAACAGTTTCATTAATCCCATTCATTTTGAGGTGAACCAAACTGTCTGGATTCTTACCTCAACATGCCAAATTAAATTAACATTTTAATGATGTGTTTCTCGCATTGTTCAAGCTTCATAAAGAGTAACTCACTTTATTTGACTCAAGGCAATAAGATTAAACAAGTGATTCAAAGATATGAATCTTTTCCAGGTTTGGGAATTATGTTTCCTTGAGTTCTTCTGAGACAACAAAGATTCTTCAGAATCTCCAAGTCCAACTACATGATGCTACTGCCTGTCCATGACAACCATTAAGAATTACAGTTAGATAAATAAAAACTTAAAAGAAAAGGAATTATAGGTAGGACCAGTTATGAGAGTAATGTTTTGCAACATCCTCATGAAGTCCAAATGAAAATCAGAGGTCATCTCTCAAATGGCATTAGGCCAAATATCTAAGACCTCTGAAGACGCTTGACATCTTGCCATGTGTCATCATAATCAAATCCTGGATAGGGTAGTCTCATGTGAGTTTCACCGACTACCAGTAAGGGGCATGTACAGAATAATAAGTGATTCAGCTTCAGTCTCCAGTTAGAACCAAACATACCTAATAACCTTCTGGGGAAGAGGGGGACTGGGAATATATATCAAGGATGGCCTAAAGCATAAGCTCCTCACCTGTCGACAGCCTGGTGATATCTGCTTGGGGGGTGGGGGGCAATCTTAACCCTGTGGTTTATAAAATTCTAGGATTATTGTGATTACTATATGGAGCTCTCAGTTAAAAACAATGAGCCCTTTCTCAGCTTCAGAATGGTGAACAGCAAGGTCAATTACAGAAGAGTTCTTAAAAGCAAAATTTAGAGGAAAGCAACTACTTAACTGACCTAAGAGAGCTTTTGTTGACAAAGAGCAATCCCAGACCCTAGCAGTTACATAGTACATTTAGGTTCCAAAGGTGCTTTCCCCTAAAAGATCATAGTAATATAATATTTTCTTTTTTTTCTAACCAACAGGTGAAACCAGAAGGTGTCTTCCCATCTCTATTTAAAGAAGTCATGTGCTAGGCTGCAGAGAAATGCCTGTGTATGCAGTGAGTCTTCAAATTTATAAGTATATCAAGAGGCCTCCAATATCATGCATCTAATTACAATGTAAATATAATCTAAATATAAATATAATCGTGTAATTATCTAAATATGATAATGCAAATTAACAAATGCCATCACACTTCAGCACCACACTGGCAGTTGACTTTCTTTTCAGAGCCATTTTTACAAAGAAACAAAGTTATTATCTCTTCTCAGGATTTATTGCAGATGTAACGATTATAGAGAACCATAAGATCTTGCTTAAGATGTGAATACCAGGTGGATGGCTGAGCCCACTCACTCACTAATCAAGTGATTTGTTCTCAGACAATAATGTTTGGGATTCTGATGCTTGTCTCAGCAGAAGTGCAGATTGTTGGGTTTTTTTTCCATAGACCTTTGAGGTTGTCCGTAAGTCATTGCTATGTTCAATGCCAACTCCTCACATTCTCAGAGATAAAGAGGGCAAGGAAGAAGAGAAAGAATGTGTAGCTCATTATACACAAGTTATTTTACTATTGTTTAGGATGTTGAGAGTACTTTTTAGAAATTTTTCAAGGCAGTGACTCCCAGACATTTTCCCTTAAAATGGGGTATTTTTGCATTACACATACTGGTTTGTTTTCACTCTGCAGCAAGGGAAGTGACCTATATAATTTGTCGTCTATTTCATAATGATCACAGTAGTGAACTAAAACCTTTTTTTCTATTTTAATTCTTCTATGATACTATTTTGCAAGGTAAAATATATAATAAACTTTTCGTAAAATATCAAATGATTTAAATTTTTTTCCAGTTTGTTTATTTTTCAGAGAGAGAGGGAAAGAGACAATCCCAAAGCAGTCTCCACCCTGTTAGCAGAGTGCTTGATGTGGGGGTCGACCTCACAAACCATGAGATCATGACCTGAGCCAAATCAAGAGTCGGATGCTTAACCGACAGACACCCAGGAGCCCCACAAATGATTTTTTTTGTGTACACTTTTTTAAAGTTTTTAACTTTCACTCTAATAAGTTCATACTTTCCCTGTATTTTAAAGAGCTGTAAATAACAAGTTGGTACAATTAAGTGGTAAATACTACAGCATACTACATTATCACTATATGTTATATAGCACATATAAAGCAACTTTATCCTATATATTGAATATGCTATACAAAGTGAGTCTGTAATTGAAGCATCTCAACAGCATATTTTTCAAAGTGAATTTTGTTGCAACTAAATTCAGAATCCAAAGAACTGCTAATTGTCTACTGCTTAAGAAGAGAGGCAGAAGAGAAAGTGTTACTCTGTTTATGTGCTTGAACTCTGCCCTAAATGGATTATTTCCAGAAGTGAAAAGGAAAACCAAGTCTACAGAAATCTTGGCAACTTCTTATCCAGGAAGA
The DNA here is from genome assembly GCF_006229205.1 of Suricata suricatta. Classification (NCBI taxonomy): domain Eukaryota; kingdom Metazoa; phylum Chordata; class Mammalia; order Carnivora; family Herpestidae; genus Suricata; species Suricata suricatta. Next base: position 58,280,471 of record NC_043705.1, on the reverse strand, counting down.
CTATGGAGATTTCTAGGATCTTGTTTTTGTTTACCAGGAGGTATTACCTTTCTCCAAATTCCATTCACACAGCTGTTTTTCTCTTTTCTTCTAGGGTAAACTTCCCAGTAAATATACACATTCACCAGTGCCATGCCAAACATCTCTTCCTTCCACAAGTAGCAGGTAATAATTAGACTATAATCTGCAATGAGAAAGGAATGGATCATAAAAAGAGAGCAGGCTCTAGAGTCACAAGGGCTGGGCTCAAATCCTGATTCTGTCCTTCGTCGCAGTGTAACCTTGAGTCAGCCTCAGGTTCCTCATTCGTCAAATAGGACAGAAGAGTAAAAAACTAAAAACCCCACTGTTCAACACCTCATTTCAGTATCCCCATCAAAAGTCCTCTGAAGCCTTCCCAAGATCTGAATGGAGATCTAACTGGCCATTGACTAATCTATAGATTTCTCTTCCCATGGAGATTGAAGAACTGCATTCTTCTCTAAAGATTAGTATCAATGCTCAATTCTGACACTCACCCAATTCTTGGACCCCCAGAATTCTAGGCAGGAGCAAAGGCTCTGAAAATTCAACTAATCACGTTCTCCACTTGGCACAGGTGTACCATCTTGCTCAGACCTTGGGCACTGATGATCAGGTGTTGTTGGCTACTTCATTCAGTGAGGAGCTTCTTACCTTCCCAACTAAGCTGCTAGTTTTTTGAAGAAAGGCTCTGGTCGTCTTATAGATCCTTGTAGTCCTCTGAGTGGTAAGTGCTATGCAGTATCATGAAAACAACAGATTCTCAGCAAATGTTTGTGGCTTGACTATTTTGAGAATGAGTTCTGGGGTGTTTATAACAAAACAGGTTTCTGTTGAAGAATCCCATTATGCCCCTTCAACGTGGGTCTGTAAAAGCTCTTTCTAAGATATACTGTTTGAACATTAATGTTGTGATGGCCCATCTTTCTTTTCTTTTTCTTTTTTTGCCTTTTTTTTTAATGTTTTATTTATTTTTGCTACAGAGAGCGACAGAGCATGAGAGGGAGAGGGGCAGAGAGAGAAGGAGACACAGAACCAGAAGCAGGCTCCAGGCTCTGAGCCAGCTGTCAGCACAGAGCCTGACACGGGGCTCGAACCCACGAACGTGAGATCTGACCTGAGCCGAAGCCGGAGGTTTAACTGACTGAGCCACCCAGGCGCCCCTTTTTCTTTTTTGCCTTTTTTAACCTCTGGACATTTCTCAGCTGTATTAGTTAAAAATATTTTTAACTGGGTTTATCATGTTTAAGAGTGTAATAAATCCTCATTAAAAAGAAGGCCACTAAGTTAAGCTTCCTCCTGCCTCCCCTTTTAGAAGTGAGTGCTAATAGTTAAGAGTATACTTTTATTTATTTATTTTATTGATTTATATTTTTGGTGCATACACTAACATTTACTATTATTATTTTATGGAAACATTGTTATGCTTTCAAATCTTTGGAACTTGCTCTTTTCATTTAACAATGCATTGTGAAACATTTTTTCCATGTCATCACACAGGTCATTCCTTTTTAGTGCTGCATAGTATAGAAATTTCATGTTATCCAGCTATTCATTATCATTATCTGAATCACAGTAGTTGTTAAATTGTGTAGGAAAGCAAAAATTGGTCATAACAGAAAAATATCCACTAATCAACTGACCACTTACTAAATCAGCCCCCACTTAGTCTTCCTGACTTAATATCAGCATCTATCCCCACCTAGTCAATTTTACTGATGATAGATGTTATAAACATCTAACAATACAATATAAATAAAATGCATTTCAGTGGCCATGTAAGACTGCTAATCTTGCAAAAGATGCAGAATTTTATGAAGTCATTGAAAGTGATTTTGGAGAACTATTCCATAAGCAAATGAGTATCTGGCAGTGTTAGACCAGTTAACAATTAAAGATGAGAAAAACAACAAAGATGATAAGAGGATAAATTCTTCAAAAGGAGAATTATTTGAATATCAAAGGATTAAGAGAAGCTCTCAGGAAAATTGATGAAGTCTTCACATCTTTTTTCAAAATGACCTTTGTATGATTCTGCTCTAAAAGTCAGCATGAAGTGAAGAGTGTCAAAATTTGCTATCATACAATTTTGCTGGAAAAAAGATCCCCGTTGCAAAATCAACACTTGATTCATTTCTTTGTTTATTCTAAAAATTAGAGCATTGTTGCAATTAGAGTTGTTATATGTATGTCTTCAAAGATAAGTCACATTTAAAGATAAGATAATCTTTACTTTTACTTTTTCAAAACAAAATCTCAAACCTTTTTTTTAATCTTTATTTTACAAAGCTAGACCCTATTTATTACTTTTGCAGCTTTCAACAATCATCTTACAGCAAACAGAAGCAACAGACGCTAAAAATAAGGCTTGTAATAAACTAATCAGATTCCCTAGTTCTCTCTCCATGAGGCACTTAGAAGCAGGACTGGCCACTTGCAAAAAGTAAAGCCCCAGGGTAGCTGGATAATTCAGGGGAAGGGAAGAGGCCTTAAGAAAGGACACTTCCTCTGGCACTAATCGGGCACATAGATGTTCAGGTCTAATAAAATTTGAAAAAATAGAAACGATATAACCTTATTTGTGTTCAAGCTGTTAAAGCAAATTATACCAGTTAAATGTGGGTATATCAGGAATTACTTTTAGCAGTTACCTACTGACTGATATTTGGGTTGTTTCCAATTTTTTGGCACTATAAACCATGTAGCAATGCACAACAGTGTACAAATATATCTTGGTGCACTTGCACAAACATCTCTGTAAAAAAATTTCCTAGAAGTGAAACTCCTGAGGTTGGAAAAAGGTATATTAAAATGTTAACAAGCAGTAAGTAAAGTCCTCCTATCATGCCACCTACGGTATCCGAGGATCCCTATTTTTCCACACCTTTCACAATTAGACTATTACCACTTTTGCCAATCTGATTGCTGTATACATTGTTTTCATTTTCAATAATACAAATTCTTCATGTGCAAAAGAAACATTGTTCACTGCCTGCTTAGAATCTTTAGAAAGAGCCTCATTATAGAGAAAATCTGCATGATAGATAAAGGGGGAGATCATCTCATCCCTGGTAATGGGTAGGAGCTAAAAAACTTAGCCAACATGCATTCTTCTGTTTAAAAATCCCTCTTTGAAACAACTGTAGTCACTGCTTACACAAGCTTAAGTGTTTATGGTTGGTAGTGGAAGATGGAGATAATCACTTTAGCAAAATTCCTAATTTCAGGACTGTGAGCTCTTTTATAGATTTCAAAATATGAGAATTAATAAGGTCAGTAGATCCTGAAAATGAATGCCTGGTGTCATATAACCCCACACTCTTCCACAGGATTTTGGTCACAGAAAATGTCAGCATTCTAACTGAAAAATTCTTACATATATTAAGGACCTAAAAAAGAAACAAAAAAATATCCACTAGAGTATGCATTTGTCACAACCCATCAAACTGTAGATTAAGATGTGTGTATTTCACTGTGTGTAAATTTTACATAAAAGAGAAACCATAGAGTCCTCAAAAAATTATATATAGAATTACCATATGATCTAGCAATTCCACTTCTGGGAATATACCCAAAAGCAGTGAAAGCAGGGACTTGCAAAGACATTCGTACACCCATGTTCATAACAGCATTATTCACAATAGGCAAAAGGTGGAAGCAACTCAAGTGTCCATCAGTGGATGAATGGATAAACAACATATACTATGTACATACAGTGAGGAATACTATTTGGCCTGAAAAAGGAAGGGAATTTAGACATAAGCTACAATGTGGATGAACCTTGAAGACATTATGCTAAATGAAATTAGCCAATTACAAAAAAAAAAAAAAAATATTGTATGATCCCATTTATATGAGTACTTTGAGTAACCAGATTCACAGAGACAGAAAGTAGAATGGTGGTTGCCAGGGGTTGAGGGGAGAAGGGGGTGGGAGGTTCTTGTTTAATAGATATAGAGTTTCAGTGAAGGAAGATCCCAAGTTCTCGAGATGGACAGGGGTGATGGTTGCACAACAATGTAAATGTACTTAATGCCACAGAACTGTATATTTACAAATGATTCAAATGAAACTTTTTATGTTATACATATGGTACGACACTAAAAAAGACATTTTTTAAACCTGTAAGCACATACTGAACTCTACTGATATGCATGCTGAAGTTTTTGGGGGGTCAAATGCACTCATGTCTGCAACTTCTTTTGAAATGTATCAAAAAATGAATGTGAAGTGATAGGTAGATAGAGGAATGAATGTGTATGTGTTAAAGTAAATATAGCAAATACAAATAATATAATCTGGATGATAAAGGTACGGGTATTCATTGTGTCATTCTTCCAACTTTTCTGTATGTTTTCTTGAGCACCTGCCTAGCTTGGTCAGTAGAGCATGTGACTCTTAATCTCAAGATTGTAGGTTTGAGCTCCATGTTGGGTGTAGAGATTACTTAAAAATAAAATCTTTAGAAAAGAAAAAAGATTCCTTAATAAAATGTTGGGGGGAAATGACCTAGGATAAAAATACTAGCAAATGAAGACTCTTCTTACCACAAATTCATCTTTTGCTTTTGTTAATTATGGGGAATAATTTTGCTGTGAAGAGATTTTCAAGCAGAGTTAAGGAAATAGGAATGATTTTTTGTTTGTTTTTAATAATGACCAGATAAGAACATTTATTTCACAAGTTGTGAATAGGATTAGTTTACAAGTGACTCCATGATATTAAAAATGAACTCAGTATCACCAAAGTTGATAAGTATATATATCAAAGGCAAGGGTCATGGTTCAGCTTTTTCTTCCATTGGTAGGACTTGAGCATGTATAGAGGGAAAGTATCCCAGCCTATTCAAATGAGAAAATGACACAAATAGACTAGCTATGATGACATGCAACTTTAGAGCATTTGATAGACTGGAGGTCCTCCTAATAAATATTACCTCATTGTAGAAGTAGATTATAAATAGCAGCTATTCATTTCCTCAAAGAAACATTTCAGAGAGCTCTACATGTTTTCCTTCAGTTCATTAAAAGGTAAACAAAGAGAGATGGCCTTCATTTCTGGGATCTCTACATTGCACGCATGCTTAGACAGTTTTTATAATTGTCAAAGTTCATAATCATCCTGTACCAATACACTCTTACTGCTTTGGAGTAACCATCCAGAGTTTCAGAGATGCAAACTGAATGCACCCAGAGGCAAGGAAGTAGCCTTAATGAGTAATACAGGCAAATCCAAGTGGGAATTGTGGCCTCTTGGCAAACCCTTATCATGACTAAAAGAAGAATCCATGACACCATCCAAGCCAACTGAACCAAGATAGTCAGATATGTCAGTTTTCTAAGAGCAGTCTGAAATCTGTATTTGTATATAAAATCTTCCAACTTTAAGGGCAACAGGGGTGCTTGGATGGCTCAGTCGGTTAAGCGGCTGACTTCAGCTCAGGTCATGATCTCGTTGTCTGTGAGTTCATACCTCGCATAGGGCTCTGTGCTGACACCTCAGAGCCTGGAGCCTGCTTTATATTGTGTTTCCCTCCTCTCTACCCCTCCCCAGCTCGCGCTCTGTCTCACTCTGCCTCTCAAAAATAAATAAATGTTAAAAAACATTTTTTTTTAATGGGCAACAACTCAAATGTTTTTCAAAAACACTGTGTGGCTTAAAGAAAATACCTTCTCGGTATTCTGGGGTCTGCAGGATCCCGTGTGTGACCTCTAATGTCTGTGTACAGGATGCAATGGTCCAACTTTCTTTGATGTTAACGTCCAGTACAATTCAGATTTAGCATTGTTTCAACTTTTTGGGATCACATGCTCATCTCCACTGTCCCCAGTTTCTACCTTGTAAATATGAAATATGTTCAGGTCTTTATCACTTCAAATAAAAAACAAATATTTAACCACTGCAATGTTTGCAATATTCATGTAGTAAATGTGTTTTAAAAGTCTGTGTTGCTTCGTGAACCTTATGCAAAGAAAAGGTAAAAGAGCAAAAACATATAATTCATGGATCCCTCAATTTATTTACATTTTAATGATCCCAAAATATATATGCTTAAAAGTAGGAACATATTTTTCTGCACAGTGACAGTTAGTGAGTGCCACCTCTGGATCATTCACTGTGTAAAGCCCTGCTTATTTCTCCTATCATTATCTGGACTTTATTGATGAGGAAAACAGGCTGGGAACAGGTACAGGACTTACCCAGCTAGTGACTGTCAGGGTCGGGAATCACACACACGTGTGGGTCAAGCTCCAAGGCCTGTTTTCCTTCACTCTCGTCACTGCAGTGCCCGCAATGCAGCGTTCTGCCTGTTGTTAAGGTTGTCCGGACAGACACTGTTGCATCCATACGTACTTGTAGAACTATATTCCTAATACTCTACTTCAAAAGAACCCACACTCTGGTACAGTTATGCTTCCTTTTTTACTCCCCTTGCTTTTATGTGGGAAAATATGTTTAATTACCCAGGTGATACATAGATATGTTCTCAGTGTGAAATACCCTAACAACACAGTAGTCTACAGGGCAGGAAGGAAAATTCCCTTGGGCTTCCTCCCCCACTCCTGATCCCACTCCCTCTCCTATTTCTGGTTCTACCACTATCAACAGTGTGGCTCGTTCCTTCCAGACTTTTCCTATGCATTTACATACATATATGTACATACATAAATATGCATGGAGCTATGTTTCTATGGTAAATACATTCAAAATTCCACCTTGGGATGTCAGAACACTTTTCTGTTGCAGCCCTGGCAACTTCCCCAGCTCCAAGTCAACGTGGGAGGGTGGGGATGAAGGCAGCTTTATTAGTTATCTGTTGCTACATGACAAACTACCCCACAGTTGATCAGCGTAAAACAATGAACATTTATTAGCTCACATGGTATCTGAGGGTCAGGAATCTGGGAGCAGCTTAGCAGGATGGCTCCAGGTCAGCATCTCTCATGAAGTGGCATTCAAGACGTCAGCTGGGGCTGTAGTCGTCATTTTGAGGATTCACTGGGGCTGGAAGTTTCACTCCCAATTTGGCTCCTCAGTGGTTATTTGCTGGAAGGCCTTAGTTCTTCACTGGCTATTGGCAGGAATCCACATCAGCTTGCCACGAGATCCTCCCCAAAAGGCTGTTTCCGTGTTCCTATAGCATAGCAGCTAGTTTCCCCCAGAGTGGGCAGTCCACAGTTCACAAGAGAGGACAGGGAGAAAGCTGCAAAGTCTTTTAGGACCTAGTCTGAGAAGCCCAGGACCATCTCTTCCACCAAATTCCATTTATTAGAAGCAAGTCACTACATCCAGCCCACATTCCAGGGGAGGGGAGTTAGGCTTCACCTTTTGAAGACAGGAGTGTCAAAGAATTTGTGGACATATTTTAACACCACTACAAGAGCCATTTTGTTTGGGAGTAAAATCGGAGCATGGCAGAGTCTAAGATCAGGGCAGAATAGTCTAAGTAACAGACAGGGTGGAGGTGCAGAGATAATGAGTTAACAGGAGAGGGAGGGGTAGAATAGTTGGGCTGGCAATCCTGGCTGCACATTAGAATCACCTGGGGAAATTTAAAAAGTACTCCTGCCCCAGGCCCCACTACAGATCAATTAAATCAGTATTTCTGGGATTGGGGCCCAGGTATCAATATTGTTTAACAGCTCTCCAAATGATTCTAATGTGCAGCCTGAGTTGTGAACCATATAAGAACAGAGGTGCTGGAGTCCAGCCATGCCTGGGCTCAAGTCCCAACTATGTCAATTAAGTAGCTCTGTGATCTTAGGCAACCTAATTAGCTTTTCTGTGCCTCATCTGTAAAATGGGGGTATTAATAGTACTTCCTTATAGGGTTGTCGGGAGAGTCACCTGAATTGATAACCCATGTAAACTGCTTTGATCCGTTCTCTGCACAGTAAATGCTGTGTCAATGTTACTGTCGTGATGAGGAGCAGTGCTGCTGGACTTTTCCTCCCTCATGCTGCCCCTTTCCAAGTGCCTACGCTGGGACAGGAGTGCGGCTTCCTGCGTCCCAACTCCCTCCTTTTCCCTTGAGGAGGGTACTCTTCGGCACCCTTCTCAGTCTCTGGGAGCCCTGCCAGCCTTAAGGCAGATAAACTGAGAACCTGAGCTGTTGTCACTGACATGATCGGTACAGCTGCAGAAGGATCTCCTGCATCTTTAGAGATAAGGAGACAGAATAGCACTTCGGGATAGTGAGGAAGGGAAATCCCCCTTCAGCCTCAGAGAGAATTGAGAGACAACCTCGTATATAGCAAAGGAGCAGGATCTGCACACACACCCTGCAATTCCTTCAAGAAGCCTTTCCTGATCTATTTCTCTGAACTCCTATACTATCAATATGGTCCCTAAATTACCTGCTGCCTTTTATATTTATTTATTTACCTTCTATGTTTTCTCCTCTTAAGATAATAAGTTCTTTTAAGGGCAAGGACTATATCCTCTGAGAGAAGTAGCAGTAAAGCAAGGAGAGGAAAATGAAGGTACTAGGGATATCTTGTGTGGATTATAGATACCTCTTTAATCCTCAAAAATGTATATATGTGTAGTAGGAAATGATTCTTCTTCTTAAACTTCCTCCCCCCCTCAGACTACTTTATCCCTAAAACACCCCTAACCCTAATGACCATTTTCATGAAAAAAATAGCGTGAGTGTTCTGTCTCCTGCTTTTACAGCAGAGGTTAATAAACTGCCACTATTACAGGGTATTCCAGCTGATATTGATGAGACAGGTACAGAAATAAGCTAATGGGTTAGTCCCTCTAAAGAAATGTGTTTCCCAAGCATAAATGCACCACTCTGTAGATTTAGCTTTTTCAAGCTTACTAGGATAGATTGGGGGCAGGGAGGATAAAATAATTAAACCCTAAAACAATTGCTGACAAAATTTCTACAAAATTTTCTCCCTGCTTTTCAACATTAAAATAATAATGATCTGGGGCACCTAGGTGTTTCAGTCAGTTAAGCGCCTGACTCTTGATTTCAGCTCAGGTCATGATCTCAGGGTTTATGAGATCGAGCCCCGTGCTGACAGCTCAGAGCCTGCTTGGAATTCTCTTTCCCTCTCTCTCTGCTTCTTCCCCACTAGAGGAGAGAGAGAGAGAGAGAGAGAGAGAGAGAGAGAGAGGAAGAGAGAGAGAGAGAGAGAGGAGGTAGGAGAACATGCACGCAAACTTAAAAAAACTCGCAATAATCTGAACAGACTCTATCTTTGTTCTCTTTTTTTTTTTTTTACTTATCTTTTCTGCAAGTTTATGATTTGCATCCCAAAAGTTAAAGATCTTTTTAATAAAATGTATTAAGCAAAAACACATTTGGGGCGCCCAGATGGCTCAGTTGGTTAAACATCCGCCTTTAGCTTGGGTCATGATCTCACGGTTTGTGAGTCTGAGTCCCATCCCATCGGGCTCTGTGCTGACAGCTCTGAGCCTGGAGCCTGCTTCAGGTTCTGTGTCTCACTCCCTCTCTGCTCCTCCCCCACTCATGCTCTGTTTCTCTCTCTCTCAAAAATAAATAAACATTAAAAAGTTAAAAGTTCCTGCTGTTTATTAAGTTAGAAAACATGGTTTTAATAGTTACAATTACAACAATAAAGGGCCTAATTTCAGTAGCACTTGAGCTTAGTTTTAAAATATAGAAATGAACATCATTTCTATATTTGGTTAAAAATTCCATGTAGGTGGGGCCTGATCTCATGTACATCAGTGGTGTCAAAACATGAAGCTCTCTTGTTAGCAAGTTTGTAGATGCCAGAAAGGGGTCATTCTAGATTCTGATTTCTCCTGGCTGAGTTCATTCATTTCTGCCAAGGAAGGGAATCCTGAATTTTAAACCTTATAAGCTAGAAGTAAAATTATACTTAAACCTAAAAAATATTGTAGAGAAATATGGCCTTGGTTGTTGAGGTTATTTTAACTGTTACATACATAAATAGTTTATTTTATTGGTCTGATTAAATGATTCCCATGTGTCCTTCTGCAACTTTCTGCAGTCATTCCTCACTGACTGCCATCTCAGCCAGAAGAAAAGAAAAAGTAATGAACTCAAGGCTTCTTCATCAAAGAGCTCAGCCAATAAGCCAATCGAGGGTTCAGTGGGCACCACTGACCTTCCCAGGAAAGCTACCAGCATAAAAACTGAAGAAACATGGCACAGAACACAGCAGTAAAATTCAAGAGACTAAAATAAACTCAGTGAGCCTGCCTGGTCGCTAAACACTGAATACATTTAAGTGCTATTTTGACAAGAGAGCATGGCGGCTTTTTAAGAATTTCATTTTTAAAACTCTAATATGATTTTGTTCTTCTAACAGCATCATCCTGTGTCTGTGTTTGTTCCCAGTGAGGTCATTATTAAGTGAATTGAATTATTGTTCTGTTCAAATGACCTGTGTATTCAACGTGTACCGAGCTCTAGCAAGAAATGTTTTATGTATTATTGGGAGATGGCCATCTGGGGCACAAGCCGGGCCTCCTAACATGCAGAAATGTGGGGAGACAGTTTATGTTCAGTCTTATCTATGATCAGAATTCCATTTATAAGCTTTTTTCATCCACTTGTCAACACTGTTCACTATAGCAACACTGAAAATGGCCAGAAATGAACAGATTTATCAGAACAATGTGAGGTCAGACTGTATGTTTCAATTACTATATATTGGATTTTTATCATACATTTTAAATTTTGTCCATAAAAATAGTAACAATGTAATAAAAAGCAAAAAGGGAAGTAGTTTTCTTTGATCAACTTCCAGTTAGTATAAGTTACAAAGTGAATAAGATAGATTTCATGACTTTTATTAGATAATGGGTCTCACATTATATATGTATATTTTAAATATAACATTGGTTGTCCATGCCAAGAAGCATGGATTAATTTTTTTCAAGTCTGAAAAATACTACTCTTCCCTCTCCTGCATATTTAATGAAACAGCATGGCAGTATGTAAAATTAAATTTTAAACTTGAAGATTATATTTAAGCCACATCCTCTCAACCTTTTCATATATTTTTTCAAGTGAATTTTTGATAATGCTAGAGGCATGCTGGACCAAATGAATGATTTTACATTATCTTACATAAGGTCTATGTAAGATATGATTTTATACTACCTTGTATAAGGTATGTATCTCATAGAAATATACCCAGATATTCTGTATCTGAAAAGATTTCTAGGTATCTTTTTCTGGCTATTTGTTGTTGTTGTTGTTGTTGTTGTTGTTGCACTAACACCTCAATTAACAACAGGAACCAATCACTTTTATAATGAAGTATAAAATCTTAACAAGGGAAGACTTTTACACACCCATCCTTCTTCCCTTCCTCCTTCCCTCCATTCCTCCCTTTCGCTTTCCTTCCTTCTTTTCTTTTTTAAAATAAAAATCTTCTAAATTGTATAAACTAGTATTCACTTTGCATATATAACTGTATAGTTTAAATATATCAGGATTTTAATTTTATTTTACCTCTAAGTGGGAGATGTTTGTTAGAAAATGACTAGTATCAGCAAACAGGTAGAGATAAGCTTTGTTCACAAATATATCCCTGGAGTCATATTACACTCATTCACCTGGAAAATATTATAACGAAAATGATAATGATGATGATCATGATATAGCAATGACAACCAGCATTCAGTGAACACTTTGTGCCTGCAACCAGGCTAAGTGTTTCACAGGCATTGTCTTATTTGCTCTTCACGAAAACCCTTTGAAAGCAGATAATGTCATCTTTAGATGAGGAAACTAAGGTTTCAGAATCGAAGAAGGTCAATTACTCAAGGTGAATTACTAGGACCCCACTCTAGGTTTGTGTGCCCACCTCCAGTCTTTTGGAGAGATGGGGGAAAGGGAGGAATATGTAGTGACTATCCCCAGTTTCTATCAGTCAGAGAGTAGAAGTCAAGCCAAGGAGAGGCCAGAGGCTTTGCTGTGGCTGTGAGCAGCCTCAACCTCCTGAGCTTAGAAGTGTCCACCCTGGTCTTGCTTTTTCTAGGACCTGAAGCCCTTGCCTCTGACCCAGATCATTTCAGCAAGTCCTTGCCCTGTATTTTCTCCATACCCACCTCTCTGATGCACTTTCAATGTTCTGTTGTAAATGTGTTTATTTAATATTTGCTTGATGTTTCATGCCATGATTTTTCATTCCTCCTGTTCTGGAACACATATCTCTTACAATGGACAAAATGGCCTGTCTTTCTCCTCCTAAATTCCCCAGCTTTTGTTATTATTGTTGAGGGGAAGGTTCTGATGGGACTGGAGATTGTGCCTCACCCACAGAGATTAGCTGGCCACCTGCAAGTGGCCAGGAACGAGGGGCCCTGCACAATAAGAACAGCAGTGTCATTAGCTGACCTCCTGGGATTTGGACTGGAAAACTGGCAGAGTATTGATCAATAGGAGTAAGTGGAGAATGGAACAGACACTCTGAGAAGCAGAGATGACATGCAGGAGAGGCTAGAAGAGATCTAGAGAGTAGCTAGCCTCAGCTTTTTGGTAACTTTCCTCTTTCAGTCTCTGCATATGTGTCATTGGACTTTTTCTTAAGGAGACCTTGGTGAGTCTCTGTTCCAAGCAGGAGCTTGGCAGTCCATGTGAACATTCTATCACAAACACCCTTCTGTGGCTTCTTTTTTCCACCTCTGTCCTTCAGAGTTTAATTAAGAGGGATGATAGTCAGGATTCTCCCCTTTGCAAGTGACAGAAAAACAACTAAAATCACTCTCAGAAAGAAGCAAACAATAAACCAGGGTGAGGATAAGGAGATTAGAGTTAGAGAGACACTGATGAAGAAATTGTTGCAGAAACCAAATAGCTCTGAGCCCTTAGTGACTGACTAGACACAGAGATTTATTGCTGACATGGTTCACTTCTACTCTTTCTTTTTGGCTTTTGACTTTTTCATTCTGTTGCATATTCTCCTTGGTGGATCATATGGCTAACAGAAGCTCTTGAACATATTTGCGGAGCTCCGCACAGAAATCAAGTTAGAACTTTCCTGACTAATAAAACATACAAAGTCCTGAGTAAGAACTCTGATTGGCTAGGCTTTGGTCATGTCCCATAGTAATATTACTAAGAGAAGGTCATGTACCCACATCTGTGGCCCAAGAGCCTAATGCTCTGATTCTAAGCTCACCAAAAATGAGTGATTGGAGTCAGGGAAGAGTATATCTGCAAGGCAGCAGGAATGCTGCTCTGTGTGGACAAAACAAACTCGATCTATGAAAAGAAAAGGTGTAGCTATACAACATGACTGTACTATTTACAAAGAGGGAGAAGAACACACTGCTCGCTTTGTCTAATTTCTCAAAGTCTTTGTGCAGACCTATTCCACACTCCCTGGCCCATCTCACATGGCTGGCTCATCTTCATCTTCATTACCTGAGGACATTCCTCGCCTCCACCTTGCAGTCATCCTCACCACTGGGCCCAGCAACTTGAATGAATTTGAGGACCTCAGAAAAGAACAGTGAAGGCTCTCTTTCCTTGAGGCTCTCAAAGTGTGATCCCTGGACCAACATCAGCACCTGGAAATTTGTTAGAAATGCAAATTTTCAGGCTTCACCCCAGACATGCTAAATCAGAAACTCTGGGGATGGGGTCCATGAATCTGTTTTTTAACAAGCCCTAAGTGATTCTGAGGCAGGCTGAAGTTTGAGGATTTCTGCTTTAAGCTATTCTTTCAACGGTCCCTTGTTCAGATGGTTTATCCAAAGCATTCCTGAGTAGACTGTAGGGTCCGAAAATGTTGGCCTATCATCCCCACATGTATTTCAGCAGACCTCTACGTGTGCACTCCGCAATGACACTAGGCACTATGCTACTACGATGCATCCATTCATTGCCACCTGGGTCATCTCAAATTCTCAAAGAGAATTGAAGGGATACAGGAGGGCAGATAATGACATTCCACAGGGTTCTCTTATATGGCTCATTCATAGAAAGATACTCTTGCAATGAGAATATGGACTTTCCTGTGTGGGCACAAACACATACATCTAAAGTATACTTGACTTCTTTGTGTCAACTACACAGGCTCGTTGTGAGTCCAGAGACTTCAGGGGTGGTTTCTTCAAGAAACATCATCTTTTCTTCTCTATGCATCTAATAGGACTTGATTAAAAAATCTCACAGGCTTGGAGGGAGAAGCCAAAATGGCAGAGAGGAAGGGAGCTCTCTAAATTTTGTCCGGCCCCATCTATTGAACTGAGGACATTACTCTCATTTGCAAGGGTGGAAGGAGAAAATACAGACTCCAGAAAGAGGACAACCTCAAAGATGCCTGAGTGAGTGAGTGCGAACTGGGGAGATTGGAAAACAGGCCAGCCAAAGAAGGGCAGGGGAGGTGGGAGCCCCAGTCCAACACAGGAAAAGCTTGCGGAGCCCCTGAGAGACAAAGGGAAGAGAAAGAGAAACTGAACATGCTCTTAGTACTGTCTCTAGAGAAGAGATAAAGAACGTTTAACCCTGCAAGGAGAGAAAAACTCTCACTCCATATATAACCGCTAGGCAGCCCAAATCCCGAACCTGGGTGGCACAAGGGAAAAAACAGGCTCCACCCCTGTGCGATCCAGCAGGGAATCGGTGGATGCAGTGGTGGCTCAGGGGCACACACTTCGGCTTGGCTGCGGGAGCGGGAGCACACACCTCATTTCCACAGCGCATCTCACCTCCAGCATTGGCCGCATGAATCCCGAATCCTGGGTGCCAACAGGGAAAAAATAGCTTCCACCCCTATGCGATCCTGGCAGGGAGTTGGCAGCTACAGAGGCCGGGGGCACTGCGGCTGCAGCTACAGGAGGGTGCACATCATTTCCAGCAGCCTCCTGTGCCTCAGGCAGCGGCAGTGTGAATCTTGGCTGGCACCAAGAGAAACTGATCCCTCCCTTTAAGCGATCCCGGCTGGGAGTTGGCCGCAAGTCTGTGGGGGCCCACACTTCGCCTCCTGGGGTGCACACTTCGCCTCCGGCAGCGCACCTTGCTTCAAGAAGCGACAGCGCAAATCCCTACTGGCACCAAGAGAAACTGTTCCCTCCCTCATCCTGACCCCGTCTGCGAGTTGGCGGTTGCGTCTGTGGGGGTGCACATTTCACCTCCAGCAGCAGCACCACAAATCCCTGCCTGCATGAAGAGAAACTGCTCCCTCCCCCTACGGGATCCTGGCTAAGAAGCCAGCTGCCAAAGCAAGTACATCTCATCTGTGGTAGCATAAAAGTGCATGGACTAGGATTTTGAAAGGAGGCAGGCCTGGAAAATACAGCGTGGCTCAGCTGCAGCACAAGGAGATCAGACTCATTAGAATGGCCTGCAGCACTTAGTTCCAACGGAGCTTGGAACACCACCATTCATCCTCCGCAACCACAACGGCAGGGCCTCCAAGAGCAGCCCCTGAGACCTACTACACCAAACAATGCCTATCTGTGAGGGGGAGCTGCTGCTTTTTTTGTTGTTGTACTTAATTTTTTATTATTATTACAGTTTCTACTTTAAAATGTTTTTTTTTTTAATTCTTACTCCTTATTTCCCTTTTTCCTTTCTCCCTCATTTTTTCCCCTCTTGCCATCCAGATATATTCTCCTTTATCTCATCCTTATCTCTCCCCTCAACTGGTTATACACTTTTACATTGTCCATTGTCGTTTGTTGTCTCTGCCCCCCTTTATTTTTCTTCTCTTCTTTTCTTCTCTTTCCTCTTCCATTTCTTTTCTTCCTTTCCCCCTTTTAATTTGTTTGTTTGTTTGATTTGTCTGTGCCTTTGCGTGCTTCTGTTCCCTGTGTGTTTGTCTGTTTTACTTCTCAGGGCTACCCCAAGAAACAAGCCAAAGTATGCATGATGGTGAGTCCCTAATACCACTGAGTAGGGAAATAAAATAATCAAAGGCACAACAAGAGAAACTGAGAGACACCATTAAAAGAATATTTCCTGAAATGACAGGCCCTGGACAGTCAAAAAGCCTCCTTTAACAGAGCAATACTAACAGGTGCACAGTGCACAATGACCTTTTTAAAACTGACAAGAGACAGAAAACTAGCCAAAATGAAAAAACAAAAGAACTCTCCCCTGAAGAATCTCCAGGAAGAACTCACAGCCACAGAACTGCTCAAAACAGATCTAAACAATATAACTGAACAAGAATTTTAAAAACTTGTCATAAAATTAATCGCTGGGGTTGAAAAAAGCATCAGAGAAGCAACTGAGACAATGACTAGGGACTTTGAAAACAGGTGTGACAAGTTAAAAAAAAGGCAAAAAATGAGGTGAATAATAAAATGGAGGTGGCCACCTCAAGGATTGAAGAGGCAGAGAGAAGAATAGGTGAACTAGAAGATATAGTTATAGCAAAAGAGGAAGCTAAAAAAAAAAAAAAAAGAGAGAAATTGATCCAGGAGCAGGAAAGGAGAATTCGTGACCTGAGTGATACAATCAAACGGAACAACATCCATATCATAGGAATTCCTGAAGAGGAAGAAAGAGGAGAGAGAGATCCTGAAGAGATACTAGGCCAAATTATAACTGAGAATTTCCCAAATCTGGGGAAAGAAATAGACATTCAAATTCAAGAGGCACAAAGAACCCCCTTAAGATATAATTTGAATCAACCTTTGGAATGATATATCATAGTGAAACTGGCAAAATATATAGATAAAGAGAGAATTCTGAAAGCAGCTAGGGATAAAAGGGCCCTAACGTACAAAGGGAAACCTATCAGAATGGTTACAGACCTATCTAATGAAACATGGCAGGCCAGGAAGGAATGGCAGGAAATCTTCAATATGATGAACAAAAAAAACATGCAGCCAAGAATCTTTTATCCAGTATGCCTGTCATTCAAAATAGGAGAGATAAAGGTGTTCCCAAATAACAAAAATTGAGAGAATTCATCACCACCAAACCAGCCCTACAAGAAATCCTAAGAGGGACTCTATGAGGGAAAAGCTGCAAAGAATACAAGGTGCCAGAGACACCACTATAAACATGAATTCTAGGGAGAACACAATGACTCTAAACCCACATTTTTCAATAATAACACTGAATGTAAATGGACTGAATGCTCCAACCAAACAACACAGGGTAGCAGAATGGATAAGAAAACCAAATCCATCTACATGCTGTCTACAAGAGACTCATTTTAGACCTGAAGACACCTTCAGGTTGAAAATATAGGGATGGAGAAATAGCTATCATGTGAGTGGAAACCAAAAGAAAGGTGGAGTAGCCATACTTATATCAGACAAACTGGACTTTAAAGTAAAGGCAGTAACAAGAGATGAAGAAGGACATTATATAATTACACGGTCTCTCCATCAGGAAGAGCTAACAGTTATAAACATCTATGTGCCAAATTCGGGAGTGCCCAAATACATAAAACAACTAATCACAGACAGAAACAATCTTATTGATAAGAATGTGCTAATTGCAGGGGACTTTAATACTCCAATGACAGCAATGGATGGATCAACCAGACAGAAAATCACTAAAGAAACAATGGAACTGAATGACACATTGAAACAGATGGAATTGATAGGTATATTTACAACTCTGCATCCTGAAGGTAGGAAACTCACCTTCTTTTTGAGTGCACATGGCACATTCTTCAAGACAGATCACATACTGGGGCATAAAGCAGCCCTCCATAAATATAAACAAATTGAGATCATACTATGCATACTTTCAGATCACAATGCTATGAAACTTGAAATTAACCACAGGAAAAAGTCTGGAAAAACCTCCAAAAATGTGGAGGTTAAAAACCACCCTACTAAACAATGATTGGGCTAATCAGGCAATTAGAGAAGAAATAAAAAAAACATATGGAAACAAATGAAAATGAAACTACAACAATCCAAAATCTCTGGGACGCAGCAAAGGCAGTCCTAAGAGGAAAGTATATTGCAATCCAAGCCAATTTCAACAAACTAGAAAAAGCACAAATTGAAAATCTAACAGAGTACCTACTGGAACTAGAAGAGGAGCAGCAATAGCACCCCAACCCAGCAGAAGAAAAGAAATAATAAAGATCAGGGCAGAAATAAACAAAACAGAGTCCAAAAAAACAATCAAACAGATCAACGAAACCAAGAGTTGGTTCTTTGAAAAAATAAACAAAATGGATAAACCTCTAGCCAGGCTCCTTAGAAAGAAAAGAGAGAGCACCCAGATAGACAAAATCATGAATGAAAATGGATCTATTACAACCAATCCCTTAGAAATACAAGCAATCATTAGAGATTACTATGAAAAATTATATGCCAACAAACTGGACAACCTAGAAGAAATGGACAAATTCCTAAAAGCACATGCACTACCAAAATTCAAATGGGAAGAGATAGAAAGCATGAATAAACTGATAACCAGTGAAGAAATAGAATCAGTTATCAAAACTCTCCCAATGTATAAGAGCCCAGGGACAGATGGCTTCCCAGGGGAATTCTACCAGACATTTAAAGCAGAGCTCATACCCATTCTTCTCAAACTATTCCAAAAAATAGAAATAGAAAGAAAACTTCCAAACTCATTCTATGAAGCCAGCATCACCTTGATCCCCAAACCAGACAGAGACCCAGCCAAAAAAGAGAACTACAGACCAATATCCTTAATGAATACAGATGCAAAAATACTCAACAAGATACTAGCAAATCAAATTCAACAGTATATAAAAAGAATTATCCATCATGATCAAGTGGGATTGATTCCTGGGTTACAAGGCTGGTTCAATATTCACAAATCCATCAGTGTGATACATCACATTAACAAAAGAAAATATAAAAACCATATGATCCTGTCGATAGATGCAGAAAAAGCATCTGACACAATACAGCACCCTTTCTTAATAAAAATCCTTGAGAAAGTCGGAATAGAAGGAACTTACCTAAACATTAAAAAAGCAGTTTATGAGAAGCCCACAGCTAATATCATCCTCAATGGGGAAAAACTGAGAGCTTTCCCCCTGACATCAGGAACACAACAGGGATGTCCACTCTCACCACTGTTGTTTAACATAGTGCTGGAAGTCCTAGCATCAGCAATCAGACAATAAAAGGAAATAAAGGCTTCACAATTGGCAAAGAAGTCAAATTTTCACCTTTTGCAGATGACATGATACTCTACATGGAAACCCGGCAGACTCCACCAAAGACTTCTAGAACTGATCCATGAATTCAGTAAAGTCGTAGGGTACAAAATCAATGTACAGAAATCAGTTGCATTCCTATACACCAATAATGAAGCAGCAGAAAGAGAAATCAAGAAACTGATCCCGTTCATGATTGCACAAAAAAACATAAAATACCTAGGAGTAAACCTAACCAAGGATGTAAAAGACCTATATGATGAAAACTATAGAAAACTTCTGAAAGAGATTGAAGAAGACACCAAGAAATGGAAAAACATTCCATGCTCATGGATCAGAAGAATAAACATTGTGAAAATGTCATTATTACCCAAAGCAATCTACACATTCAATGC
>NC_043705.1:58187606-58260885 GCF_006229205.1 Suricata suricatta | reverse complement strand
AAAGACTGCCTCTTTAGCAGGTGGTGCTAGGAGAACTGGACAGCAACATGCAGAAGAATAAAACTAGACCACTTTCTTACATCATTCACAAAAATTAACTCAAAATGGCTGAAAAACCTGAATGTGAGACAGGAAACCATCAAAACTCTTGAGGAGAAAGTAGGAAACAACCTCCTAGACCTCCACCGCAGCAATTTCCTACTCGACCCATTTCCAAAGGCAAGGGAAATAAGAGCAAAAATGAACTATTGGGACCTCATCAAGATAAAAAGCTTCTGCACTGCAAAGGAAACAATCAAGAAAACTAATAGGCAACCGACAGATGGGAAAAGATAGTTGCAAATGACATATCAGATAAAGGGCTAGTATCCAAAATCTACAAGGAACTCACTAAACTCCACACCCGAAAAACAAATAACCCAGTGAAGAAATGGGCAGAAGACATAAACAGACCCTTCTCCAAAGAGGACATCCAGATGGCCTACAGGCACATGAAACGATGGTCAACATCACTCATCATCAGGGAAATACAAATCAAATCCACACTGAGATACGACCTCATACTGGTCAGAGTGGCTAAAATGAACAAATCAAGAGACTATAGATGCTTGCGAGGGTGTGGAGAGACGGGCACCCTCCTACACTGTTGGTGGGAATGTAAACAGGTGTAGTCACTCTGGAAAACAGTGTGGAGGTTCCTCAAAAAACTATCAATAGAACTTCCTTATGACCTAGCAATAGCACTGCTAGGGATTTACCCAAGGGATACAGAAGTGCTGATGCATAGGGGCACATGTACCCCAATGTTCACAGTAGCACTGTCAACAATAGCCAACTCATGGAAAGAGCCTAAATGTCCATCACCTGATGAATGGATTAAGAAGATGTGGTATATATATACAATGGAGTATTACATGGCATGAGAAAGAATGAAATATGGCCATTTGTAGGAAAGTGGATGGACCTTGTGGGTGTCATGCTAAGCGAAGTTAAGTCAGGCAGAGAAGGATAGATACCATATATTTGCACTCATTGGTCTAACAGGAGAACAGGGATACCTAATGGAGGACCATGGGGAGGGGAAGAGGGAAAGAGTTGGAAGAGAGAGGGACGCAAAGCCTGAGAGACTTCTGAATACCGAAAATGAATCGAGGGTTGAAGGGGGAGGAAGAAGGGTAAAGAGGTGGTGGTGATGGAGGAGGGCACTTGTGGGGAAGAGCACTGGGTGTTATACGGAAACCAATTTGACAATAAACTATTTAAAATTTTAAAAAAAGGAAAAAAAAATCTCACAGGCTTAAAGAAGAAAACTGAACCCCAATAGTCTTCCTGCCCTATTTCCCTTTTTCATATTATTAGAAACCTGAGAGCATGTTTTATTTTTCTGCACTGTAAACGTCATTATAGTATCTTGTAAGTGCTGTGCATACAATAAGTGTGAAGGATATAAACTCTGGTGGCCCTCACTGTTCTTGTTTCAAACCAATTCTACCGGTTTCTGGCCTCTTCCTTTGGAAATAGCTATTTACACATTTTAAAGTTGTTAACATTAAAATGTCCCTACTTACTACTTAAGTAAAAAGTTATTGCTAAGATTTAAAACAGTTTTATATTTAGAACATGAAGTTATCAATATGGAGAATATAGACCCATGTTTTGGGCAAGTAAAATTATTCATTAACCAAAGATCGTAAGTATCAAAAACAAATGAATTTTAACTTTTGTCCTTATGGTGCAAGAATTCTTGTGCAATCATCTGATCCACAATTACACCTTTAAGTCAAAACTGCGTCTGCCAGAAAGGAGTTCTCATCTTAGAGTAAAAGGATTTGCAAGCAAGGATTCATAACAGAAGTGCCATCTCAGTCTTATTGGTGGGATTGCAAAGTGATAATTTAATTTAATTACATGATAATTTAATATCCCCCGTGTTTCCCTGTGAGTACTTTGAGGGCTGTTTTGGAGTGGCAGCTAGGTCTCTGACAACATAGTTATGCTAGTGGAAGGTGAGATTGTACCCACAATTCCTAGCTAGATTTTTTTTTTAAATCTCAATCTCTGAAAACATCTAGCTCATGTTAATTTTTTTTACATAAAATAGCAACATTATTTTTCAAGGTCATTCATTTGCATTCTTATAGACAGACTTAGACTTTCAGAAAATAGTTGAGGATTTATTTGCCTGACCACTGACTCAAGCTTTCTTCTCTAAAAGAGAAAAAAGAAACAGCACCTCCTCATTCCTTAGTTATATCACCAGTTTCCAAACTGCCTAGAAATCTGTTGTCTTGGCTTCTTCAGTTAATTCAGGGAGTAAAAGACAGATAGGACTTATGCCAGATTTCATTTTGTAGTGAATTATTTAAAATTGTTTAAAAGGATAAATATGCTGGAAATTAAATGTGACAGACTGTTAAAAATCGCCCAAGGCAATTTTTAGAAATCTTCAGATTTCTACTCTACTACCTTGGGTAAGGAAAAATGGTGATGCTGATTACAAAGAGAGGAAAGTCAGAAGAAAAATTTAACTTGTTAAAAAAAAGGCTGAGTTTAACTCCCACGTGGTGTTAGAGGGTGGGCTCTATGGTGTGCCACCTAAATTCCACCTTCAGGACCTAGGCACTTATTCTCCCAACTATTAGGATGTTACCTGTTGATGACTCAGAGCTGAGTCCTTCTCCAGAAATGGGCCTGAGCCAAAAAGAACTGTCTTGCCAATGTCATGTTTCTTTCTGCAGGGGTAGCCGGCAACCCATGACTGGTTGATGACGAGTACCAAGGCCTAGCTCCCTTGCCTCAATCTGGGGATTTCTCTCAGAGGTAGTCCACATTCAGACTTCCGGGATTAGCTGCAGGCTTGTCACAAGATAATCACAGTTGAACTTTGCCTTCTGCTCAATCCTGCTTCCCTCACCCACTTACAAGTGTTGTATTCCAAAGCACATCCTGATAAAATTCTTGCACACTTATTTTCACTTGTATTTCCTGAGGAATCAAACCTATGATACCCAGGAAATAAACAAAGACATTAATATGGGAGGAAGGGGCAGGTAAAAGGAGTTACTTCTTCAATTTTAATAAAGTAAATTTCTTTTAAGTTATAAGCTTTCAATTTGTAGCATCCCTTAAGACTGATGTGATGTATTAATGTGAATAACACCAGTATAAATCAATTAGTCAACTATTTACTAACCACCCGTAAGATAAGTAGTTAGTTTCTGACTGGCACTCTCCATTAACAGTGAAATGTAACAGTGTAATTTGTTTGTAATATAATATAAAACAATATAATATAATATAATATAATATAATATAATATAATATAATATAATATAATTGGTACCAGGCAGATGATTTTTCAGTTTTGATAATAAGCTCATTTTATTTTTTTAATATAACATTGTCAAGTTGGCTAACATACAGCATATATAGTGTGCTCTTGTTTTTGAGGGTACATTCCTGTGATTCATTGCTTACATACAACATCCAGTGCTCATCCCAACAAGTGCCCTCCTCAATGCCCATCACCTATTTTCCATTCTCCCCTGCCCCCACCACCATTCACCCTCAGTTTGTTCTCTGTACTTAAGAGTCTCTTATGGTTTGCCTCCCTCTCTCTGTAACTATTTTTCCCTTTTCCCTTCCCCCATGGTCTTCTGTTCAGTTTCTCAAGTTCCAGATATGAGTGAAAAATATAGTATCTCTCTTTCTCTGACTGACTTATTTCACTTAGCATAATACCCTACAGTTCCATCCATGTTACTACAAACAGCAGGATTTCATTCTTTCTCATTGTCAAGTAGTATTGCATTGTATATGTAAACCACATCTTCTTTATCCATTCATCAGTTGATGGACATTTAGGCTTTATCCATAATTTGCCTACTGTTGAAGGCAAATAAGCTCATTTTTAAAAAATTGCATACATAATAAGACCATGTGATTCAAAGGGTCCACCGAGTGTGGACCTCATCTGATAGTTTCCCATATGCAGACAGATCCATACACAATTAGCTCCTCATGAAATCTATTAACAATGCACTTTTTGTTTTTTAATCATAAAATTGGACACAGTCCCAGGTCAAAGACCTCTGCGTAATGATTACATCCAGTTTGGTGAAGACATGTAGCTCGGTTTTATAGATAATATTGTGAGAACCAAGCGGGACTCATTGAAGGGCCAAAGTCTGACTGCAGCATCCCTCATCTCCATGCTTCTTCCTCACTAACACTCATCCCAGGGCCACAAAAGCAGCCCCACTGCTCCACTGTTACTCTGCAGTGAGAACCCAGTGCAGGTGGCCCAGCAGGTCTAGGGGAGACCATAACATGGACACCCAGAACATACAATCTACAGAATGGCTTCTGTGATTCATTTCATTTTCATAAGCCCAGCTGTTAGGATTTGCTCACTTTCCAGTGATGTCCTGCAGGCGTGGGTTTAGGAGCCCAGAACAATGGCTAATTATTCCAATTTTTTTAAAGTGATGAAGAAGTACATATTTCCTAGAACTCCTCATTATTTCAACTCTGGGACCTCCAAAATCTGTGGTGTTTCCTGTATAACGCAGCACCTCTCAACCATGACAGACCACATGTACTAAAATGCTGAGAGAAATACACTGCACAGAAGACAAAGTTTAGCATTTTCTCTCTATCTCTTTTTGTAATGATTTAACATTTTAATGTGACATAGTTGACAACGCAGGTTTGTGCAATGAAAAGATAATTGCTATAACATTTTAAAATATTTCAGTACTGCATTTTTAATAATAAAAACAGTAAAATGCTTTTGCATTTTAGTCTCAGACTAAACTTTAATAATCATTCTTATTCAAATGACAGGATGTGGAACTCTTGAATGTTGTATATATACCCAGGAATGATTTAGGGGAACTATGAAATTATATTAAATTTGAAAAATACAGTTTTGTGTAGTGGGGGTAGAAACCCTAATGACTTCACAGGAGAAATATTTATTGGAATATCGTGTTACCTTTGTTTGGTAGCATAATGGTCTCCGAGGGACCAAGTGAGATTATTTTGATGGTAAATTTATTACATGGTTTTTAGGGGCCTGGGCCTTAGGGATCTTGTTGAAAAAGGTTTTGTGGTCTCAGAAACTATAAGGAACTTTGGCCTCTGGCAGAGTCTCCAGAGTGAATCCTGTCCTTGGAGAAACAAAATACATGCCGCCCAGGGAGGGGAGCAAATGTTTCAGGTTGGTGTCAGCTCACCAAGGAAGGGAGCAAACAGCACATATTTCGGTTCTGTCAAAAATGTTATATTTCCTTTCAGACAGAAACTCCAAAGCATTCTTTGTCTCTTCTCATCAAAATCTTAGGTCTGAAGACTGAGCTACTTGAGCTGCAATTCTGGCTCTACCATTTGCTGGCTATTTGATCTTAGCAAGTTACTGGATGCTCTGGAGCCTGTTACCTCATCTGCCAAAGAGAAACAATAACAAGATGTGCCTCCACAGAGTTGTCAAGAGCACTAAATGAGGCACTCAGCATGTGGCACACAGGTACATACACAGAGCCTTGGCACATGATTAAACTCTCCAACAATGGTAGTCATTATTATTACTGTAAATAAACTCTTAAAAAAGTTTTTAATGTTTATTTTTGGAAGAGGGAGAGAGAGACAGAGACAGCACAAGCAAAGAGAGAGGGAGACACAGAATCTGAAGCAGGCTCCAGGCTTTGAGCTGTCAGCACAGAGCCTGACTGAGGGCTCAAACCCAAGAACCACGAGATCACAACATGAGCCAAAGTTGGAAGCTTAACCAACTGAGCCACCCAGGTACCCCATAAACTCTTTTTAAAGTCCTGCTTTGTCTGCATATATGAGGGAGGGAACCATGAAGGCATGACTTGTGAAAGAGTCTGCGTCAATGCTCTATGTTCTAGAAGAGAGCCAGTATAAGGCCAGAGGTGCATGACCCCTCTTGTGACCATTGTACACCCTGGAGGTTTAGAGGAATCAGCCTATACCAGAGAGCCTTTCAGACTCCTCTCTCACTGTTCACATTTCTAGTATGGGCCCCAGGGAGCCCAGAGATTCTGGACTGGTTACAGGACACAATGACCATGTGTCAGAGTTTGCCGCCCCCCATCCTCCAAAAAAAGTCATTCTCCTACCTGTACTTGCAAGAATTTGCCTAGCTCCTTCCTTCTGCTGCTCTTTTTCACCCCAAGGCCCCCATGTGGAAGCTTAGCCTCACCCCAGATTTTGTCCTTACTCAGAGGGAACTGAAGAATAAGGATCACTTTGGTGATTTTGTATCAGGACCACCCTATTGATTTTTCTGCTTTGATTATTAGTGCCAGTTCTAAGAATAATAACAATAATTAACTTTTTTAATGCTTTATTATAACAATAATTATTTTAATGCTTTTGATACAGAGAGAGACAGAGCATGAGAGAGGGAGGGGCAGAGAGAGAGAGAGACACAGAATCAGAAGCAGGTTCCAGGCTCTGAGCTGTCAGCACAGAGCCCGATGTGGGGCTCAAACCCACAAATGTGAGATCATGACCCAAGCCAAAGTTGGAGGCTTAGCCGACTGAGCCACCCAGGTGTCCCTAATTAACATTTTTTTTTAACACTTAGTCTGTGCTAGCCCTGTTCTAAGCACTTCACATGTATCAATTCATTTGCTTCTCACAAAAGCCCTATGAGGTAGGCATAAGTAACTTGACCAAAGTCATACAGGTAGTAAGTGACAGAATGAAACTTTGAACCCAGGCAGTTTGGCTGTACAGGCCCTGCACACAATTACTTCCTCCCTAACAAGCTTCTCTGTTATTCCATTACAGAGATCAAGTCTCCAGTTTGTTCTATCTGCCTAAGGGCTGTGGTGATGAGCCACCCAGGGTCTTAGGTCCTCACACAAACCCCTGGGGGCTAAAGCCCTGCTCCTGAACCCTAGGCCAATAACCCTGCTCCTTCCACCCAATTTTAGGCCTCTCTGCTCTAGATCCCTGCTTGGGATTCCACCTAAAGCCTGTCTCCAAACATTCAAGATGTCACCTTTCTGGCAGGGTTCTCTATATCATCCACAGGGACTCTGGCCTCCAAGCCTCTGCTCATCTACACTGGGTGTCTCACATGTGGGGCTGAGGCTCCTCCAGGCATAGATCTGACTAAAGGGCCATGCTCTGTGCCTGATGTATCATGCTAGGGTAATTTTTGCAAAGAGTGCCCCAGCTGTGAGAGTGGCCACATCATTTGCATACCTGCTAATTTCTTCTCCCTCCTTCCACAGCATTTGAGCTTTCTTAAGATATACAGAATGAGCCGAGAATCCCCCCAAAGCTTCTCTGTACTAGCACATATTAAGGCTATTGGTCTGTCCAACATGTGTGGACAGGTTTCTAACTAAGTAGACAAGAAGAGCAAAGATGACTAACCCCCTCAAAGTTCAATTTAAAAAAATATTCAAGATGACCTGAGTAGGAAAGGGGAAGTCAGGATTACTGTATGAAAATGATCCACTAGATGCTTTTCAATTTAATACCTAAGATATTAAAATGTCAAGTATCCCACAACGTTTTGCTAGGTCAATTGAAACTAACAGAGCAATAAAATACACCTAAAGCAGTAGGAAAGTTAGGGGACTCCTGAGTCATGAAAGCACATATTTGATGAACAGGTCAAAAAATTCCCCTGTCTAAAAGGCAGAATGTTAAACATTTTGAGAGGTAATAGATTCCCAACCTAGAAGGTGAAAGTACTACCACCTAAGATAATTAGCCTCCAGAGCAGGACCACACGTGTCTCAGGGTCAAGCACATCTCTGACATGAGAGGAAGACCTAGGACATCAGAGCTGCCTAAAAACTCAAAGGATAGTCTGCAAGACCCTTGGTAAAGGCACAGAAAGTCCTTAAAAAGAAAAAATGCAGGCCTAGGTCGTTCAGCAGCCAGGTTGCAGGAAGATAGAGAGGGTAAAGGTCATGGCAGAGCTGTTAAAATTGGAAATCATAAAAGAAGATATTTTTAGAAAATTATACTCACCAAAAAATTAAATTTTCTGTGAAGCTAAGAGCACTACAGGAAAAAAAGTTAAACAACAAGCTAGTTATCCGGGCCTCTCTCCCTAGCCCCCTCTCTCTGCCTAGCCACTGACTATGTTAGCAGAGGATCTCCTTCCCACTGCAGATCAGAAAGTCCCCATATTCACCTTTTCAGCTCCTAGGCATCTAGGATGCGGGCTGTGACAAATGCTTGGCAACCAGACACTGGCCCAGCACTCTGAATCAGGGACACAGGACAGTCCATTTTGGTGGTAGTAGCAGCAAGTCTCCAAGGCCAGTGAGGGCAGAGCTGCTCCCAGTGGCTCTCAGTGTCTAGTGTCAATGTCGGCAGGGTCCTCACCAGGCAGTACCGAAGTGTGGTTTGGGCTGCAGTTCACCCTGCCTCCCCTGGTGCAGCTCTATTATCAGAGTCCACTTTCCTAGCTTTTCCAGTGATTCTGTGATCTACCAAATATCCTCTCAAAACATCCATTTTCTGACAGAATAAGCTAGTTACCTTCTGTTGCACATACTCCCAACTCCCTGACAATACAGTGGGAAACCTACCTGTAGTGTTTAAGGGGTAAAACCAAATATCCTGAAAATACACATGATTCTATCAATCCAATAAGGAAAGATGCAATTCCAACACAAAACAAGACAAAGACAATTCAAAAAGGAAATACAAGTGGCCAATAAACATAGGAAAAGATATTCTTCTCCCATTTTGAAGATGAATATTTTTCAAATACTGTTAGGAAATCATTCTTCCCATATCATATTGAGAATGATTAAAAATGCCAATAGTCAGCTTGGTAAGATTCTGGGTAACAAGTTGTTTGGGGTGTAAATTGACATAATTCGGTAGCCTGGGTGGCTCAGTTGGTTAAGCATTCGACTTCGGCTCAGGTCATGATCTCATGGTTCATGGGTTCGAGCCCCGCATCAGGCTCTGTGCTGACAGTTAGCTTAGAGCCTGGAGCTGCTTCAGATTCTGAATCTTCCTCTCTCTCTCACCCTCCCCTGCTCACGCTGTCTCTCTCTCTCTCTCTCTAAAAAATAAATAAAACATTAAAAATAATTAAAAAAATAAATTGACATAACTGTTCTGAGGGGGTGGGGGGGACATGTGATATTGTGTATCAAAATTTATTTTATTACTTTAAATAATGTCTATTTAGAGGGAGAGAGAGAAATAGAAAGAAAGAGAAAGAGAGAAAGAGAAAGAGGGTGCATGGGAGGGACAGAGAGAGGAGACAGGGGACCCACTTGGGGGCTGAACTCACAAACATGAAGTCATGACCTGAGCTCAAATGACTGAGGAACCCAGGCACCCCCTGTGTATCAAAATTTAAAGTATTCCTTTTGGCCCAGCAATTTTGCTTGTAGGAATCTATCCTGAAAAAAAGGTTATGACCAATGAATCGCAGGTCCCAAATGGTGTCTTAAAATACATCGTTCAAGGGTGCCTGGGTGCTTCAGTGGGTTAAGCATCTGACTTCAGTTCAGGCCATGATCTTGCAGTCCATGAGTTCAAGCCCTGCATCAGGCTCTGTTTTGACAGCTCAGAGCCTGGAGACTGCTTCAGATTCTGTGTCTCCCTCTCTCTGCCCCTCCCCTGCTCGTGCTTGCTCTCTCTCTCTCTCAAAAACAAATAAACATTAAAAATTCTTTTTTAAAATATACAGTTCATAAATTCAAAGTAAGTTAGAAGTAATTTCAAAGTAACTGACACTTGCTGCTTACTTATTGGCATCAAACACCATGGAAAGAATGTGCTCACAGAATTATATATTAGATCTCTTTCCATTCTTTTCCCCAAAGAAGTGAGAAGCTGCACTCCTCAAATACTCTGCTTGAAAGTACTCTTCCTGGCTCTGCCCCAGGTAACTCTCCTCCCTCCCTCTGGACCAGGAAGACCAAGAATGCGTCTTCCCCTAGGACAAAGGACCAGGAGATATGGAAGGAAGGAGGGGAAGAATGGTAACATTCACAAACTGACAATCCTTGTTTTAACCCCACCCAACATTAAGTAGAGAAGAGTTCCAAGAACTATGTCTCAACCCGTACCATCCTCCCTCTCACTCCACTCTACCACCCTTACTCCTCCTTTCCTTCGGGCCTTTGCACTTGCTGTTGCTCTGACCACACTGCAATTCAAGGTAAATAAATAGGGCTTGACCTTCCATCTCAGTCAGGTCTTTACTCAGATGTCACCCATCTGTCCTGGGTATCCTATTTAAAATTGCAACACACATCTCCTCGGTACTTCCTATCCCCCTTCCTGGCTTTATTTTTCTCTGTGGCACTTATAAACTAACATTCTATACATTTTACTCATTCATTCATTTCCCATGTCCCTCCTTATGCACTAGAATATAATCTCCCTGAAGGAGATATTTTTGCATGTTTTGTTCAGTGCTTTATCCCTAGTGCCTAGAAGAGAAGTTGACATATACCAGATGCTCAAAAAATACTTGTTAATGTTTATAGTAAAGAAAAACAGGACACCCTGCAAGTATTCTATAAATTGTAGATTCATTAAATATATTACACTGTATTCACACAACAGGTTGCTTAGCACACTGTGGTAGGCAGAATTATGTTTTATTCTGATAATAATGTACCTGATAAAAAGATATCCAGCCCTAATTCCTAGACTGTTAATCTTATTTGGAAGAGGATCTTGAATGTGTGATTACCTTAAGGAATTTGAGAAGGAGAGATTATTCAGGATTACTGAGTGGTGCCTAAAAGCTATCACACATAGTGTCTTTATAAGAGAGAGGCAGAGGGGGAATAAACATACACACAGAGAAGAAGGGAACATGAAGGTGAAGCAGAGATTTGAAGATTGGAGTGGTGAGGCCACAAGCCAAGGAATGCCAGCAGCCATCAGAATCTGCTTGACCCCCTGATTTCCACCCAGTGATACTGATTTCGGACTTCTGGCCTCCAGAATGGGAGAATACATTTATGCTGTTTCAAGTTAGCATGTCTGTGATAACTTGTTAGAGTGGCCACAGAAAATACATAGTCCTAACTTTTATTTTACTTTAATTTTATTGTTTTAAAGAGAGTGTGTGCAATAAGGAGAAGGAGCAAAGGGAAGGAGGGAGGGAGGCGGGGGGAGAGGGAGAATCTTAAGCAGGCTCCATGTTCAGTGTGGAGTGAAACATGGGGCTCAATCCTAGGATCCTGGGATGATGACCTGAGCCAAGAGTTGGACACTCAACTGACTAACCTGCCCAGGTGCTTCCCCCCAACTTTTAAACTGCTTTTTTGGATTGTCCTACAAATAAAACTCTTTCTCCCAATATAGGCAACTCAAGTGTCAAAAATGCCTTGACTCCTTTAATTTTTTTAACTTTTTGAGATAATTATAGCTTCATATGCAGCAATAGAAAATAATACAGAGAGATCTTGTATATCTCTTATCCAGCATATAGGAGAGCATCTTAGTCCATTTTCCCAGTAAGGTCCAGTGTTAATGAATGTCCTGACTCCCTAGTTTGCCTTCTTTAACACCACTTTGACCTTTGTTGGTGTGGGTATAGGTAGGCTACAGTTTTTTCTTTGGTGTTTGGCTAGAGTAGAACAGTCATTGTGAAAAAGTTTTGCTTTCCTGGATGCCCCTTTCCTTGTCCTTTGGCTACAGAGAGCAAACATTTTGTAGAGCTCTCATCTCGCTCATTGGTGTTTGGGGGTTGCTGGTTTCTTCAGTTCCAAGCCTAGGATATATGTGCGTAAGAAACCCAGGGCACTCACCACACTGTTCCTCAGATCCTGAGGTCCCTATCAAGTCTACCTACTCTCTGTCTTTCAGAGTCTTCTTATGTTTGTTTTATATATAATATCCAGTATGTATTTAGTTGAAGGAATACGGAAAATTACATCTACTCCAGCTTCCCAGCAGTGGGAAATTCTCATTAGCTTTTTTAAAAATAGATTTTACTTTTAAATCTTTTTTTTTTTTTGAGAGAGAGAGAGAGAGAGAGAGAGAGAAAGAGAGCTAGCAGGGTAGGGCAGAGGGAGAGAGAGAATCTTAACCAGGCTCCATGCCCAGGCTAGAACCCAATGCAGGGCTTAATCTCATATTCATGAGATCATGACCTGAGCCAAAATCAAGAGTCAGATGCTTAACCAGTTGAGCCAGCCAGGTGCCCCAAATTCTCAGTATTTCTAAGTGTGAACAAATTTTATTTTATTTGGGGTTTTCCATGTATAGAATGAAGGCACAAAACATTGGGAAAGCTCCAAAAAGCAGAGAAAGCTACCTCTTTTTAAGCTTTCCAGTCCTACAGTCATGCTGATCCTCTCTTAATACTTGATGCATAGTTTCCTTGTATAACATTATGTTGTTATGCACATGTTCTTAGCTACTTCTTGTAAGCCCGATTTCACTGTTATATCTTTGGCAAAGAATACATCTTGTATTTCTTTTTTTCAACCTGATTAACCACATAGGAGGTGTCTAATAATTGTTGATTGAATACATAAAAAGAGTATCTACCACAGACTAAGCAATATGGGAGTCAAAGAGAAGTGTGCAGGGGAAAAATCACCATGTACTCAAGGGCATTAAAGTCTAGCACAGAATGAATTACCCCTGGCATCCCTTTGATGTCAGATCCACCAGCTTAATTTCGTATGACAGAAATGAAAAGTTTGCTCACTGTACGGGACATGGAACCCAAATCCTATCATACCATGTGGTATTCTGGACTCTTTTGTAAGTTGACTGGTACTTGAAAATGATCAAGGCTGGTAGATCTTATAGGTTCATTTGTTCACCCATTTCTTTTTTAGTTTTTGCTCTGAAAAAGACTCAGATACTCTGTGATATTTGGAATAGGCAATCCTTACAAAGTTAGCTGTCTACTACACAGGGAGGCATATGTGTAGGCTAACCCATCACAGGGAGCCATATGTGTAGGCTAACCCAGATGTTAGTCCCATAAAGTACTTCTGACCAGCCCTGAGAGAGACCAGGACAGATGAACCTGTATGAAAACTTTGCACTTGTATATAACTTAGAAGACTGAATTCTTTCAATCAGTGACTAATAGCATCAACAGGCTGTCTGAAGTGGACAGAGATGGTCATAGGTCTATGGAACCACCACTGCTCCTGGAACACAGCAGTGATCATGGCCTTCTCCATATCAATACTCCATGGAGAATAAAAACCTTCTTTCCCTGGGTCTTTAAGGCTGAAATACCTTATCCACTGTAGGCTTTAACATGAATGGATAGAGAAACAAAATTATCTTTGCATCTAGAATACAGATAATGCCAGGGCTGAGGCTATCTTTTTCTAATTTTGACTCCTCCTTGACTTTTTAATAAACTATTTAACTTCTTTGCACCTTCTCATTGCAATGTCATAAAGATTACCTCTTTACTCGAATGTTGTAAATGAGACATATATATCAGCAGAGATCTTTTTGATGTGAGGTACACTTATAAGAAAAAGTACTGTCCTTGGGTTTCTAAACTATAAAGTTTAATCTTCAGTCCCCAGTGTCTGAACTCTTGGTTGATTAATTCATATAAAATCTTCACACTTCCAACAGTTTTCTCCTTTTCATTCCCAATCCAAATCTCAAGGACAATATACAGAAATTAATTTTTGAGTTAGAATGAGAGAAATTGTGTTAAATTCCTTCAGAGAATTAATGTGAAGTTAAATGTAATATTTGCCAACTCTACAATGCTTTTTCTAGCAGTTGTCCTTGCCATTTTTATTTTAATACTTTATGTCTAATTTTACAGCAACTATTTTAAATTAGATTTTAAGTATTTTACAGTAATGTTAAGTAGAGAAGGAGAAATGGCCAGTGTATAGGGACAATCCAGTTACCTAGATTGGTTGAATATTGTTGAGTGGGTTGTACTGTCACCTTTAATACCTGGAATGTGGAGCTTTCAGGTGACCAATATTAAGGGACACTTTCTGTGATGGATAATTCATAGTATTAGAAAAATAATACAGTTAATTGTACTTTTTAATAGCAAGATCTTTGTTTCTCAAATATTTAAGTTCATTTAAAGTTGTGACAATCTGAAAGAGTTTAGAAATGTGGTATTTGGCATCCTCTCCCCTCCCCCAGTTCTAATATTGACAGCTTTTTGAATGAATTTGGTTGTTGAATTCTAATGATTTGTTTACCATCCCTATGTATCCCTGGAGTATTAAAGGGGGAAAAAAGTGAAAGGATGAATGTGAAAGTAATTTATAAACTAAGGGTAGTTTAATGTTATACTCTTTATAATCTTGGAAATCATTGTCATCATCACCAGTGTCAAGTTGTACCTCGACTATTGCCAACTCATTTTCCTTCCTCTATTTGCTTCAGTCAGTTCAAAATCCTCTGTGAGTAATCTTTCTCTCCCATCACTCCAGTCTTATCTCCTCCTTCAAAGCCCTCCTCTGTCTTCCAGATTAAGCAACCTCACATCTTTCCAAAAGATTCATTTTCCCCATTATAAGGCTCTTTCCTTGGCCATCACAACAATCTCAAAAATGCTCAGTGTCAGCTATGACTGATGGCAGAAACGAATCTCTCTCCCTGTCTGTTGGCTTTGCCTTTCACACATCCCATTCTTCTTGGTGCAAATGCTCTCTATTTGAATTGAGAGCTCCTGAGGAGGACTGGCCTCATCTAATCCATTATCAGTAGCATCACTGCTACTTATGGCTGAGGCATGGTATATATTAACATGTCATGTTTTTGCTTTAGAAAAGTGGTATTGAGGACTGGCTTCCCTGGGCTGCCCGCTGGGGTTGTTTTCTGAAAGAGGAATGGTGATGAGCCATCACCCTTGCTCTATCTTCTCTTGCCCATAAGAACACATTTAAGAAACAGGATTGTAGGTTCCCTCTGGAGTTCCTTTTGGCTTCTTTTCACACCCCTTTCTGTGCCTCTGTACCTCTGGAATGCCTATTCTAAATACTCCATTTTTCAGAAAGTGGCTCGTTCCAACTTTTGACCTCTGAAAATCTAAACTGTAGGTGCTTAAATTATTTTCAAAGTTGAAGCTTATTTAAATGTATTGCAACTCAGAGAGTTCTCCCCAAGTCTTCTTAGCTATTTTTTCTTGCTGTTTCAATTATAACTACTACTTATTGCACAGTAACTATGTAAGAGGCTCTATGCCAGATGTCTTACATATATGTCTTTACAACAATCCTGTCATTTATTCAATCCCTATTTTATAGTATAGGAAATTTGGTATCTGAGAGGCTAAGAAATTTGCTCTAAGAAGGGTGGGGGGAAGGCAAAGAATAGATTCATATCCAGGCTGCCTTTTCTACCAAACCACTCTAGAGACCCCTCCCCTCCAACCAAATTTGGTACCCCATGCTACAAAAACCTTTTTTTCCTCCTCCCTAGTTTTCCTATTCTTTAGTTTTATTGTAAGGAAGAAAAACAAGACAATTGCCCATCCAAATTAATTTATGCTAAGGTATTGATGACTCTTACCCTTAGAAGAATTTATCAGGTAAATTAATCATTAATTTGTGGAACAGATGCGAAAATTATCTTGGTGTAGTGCCTTTCTGTCCTTCCTTACTTAGTCCAAGTCACCAAAGGCACCCCCACCCCAACATTTGTGTATGCTCAAGTGCACACACACACACACACACACACACACACACACACCTGGAGAATAAGAGGTTAACAATTTTAAGTTTGTTTTGTGCTAACCCCAGATTTAGCCAACTGAGTTAAGTAGTTCAGTATGTATTGACAAACTGAGTCCTGAACCCTGGCTTATAAATGGGATTCACGGTTCATTTTAATATTAGTCTAACTCAAAAAGCGACTGCGCTTTCCAATTAGCCAGAGAATATAAGACATTTTATGTTCAATACTACAATTTTAGCCTCTAGAGAGATATTATTTGAAAAGAGAAGTGCTGAGCAACCTGGCAGAAGAGGTACCACATCAATATATGGTCTTTTTCCCATGTCTCTCTCTCTCTTTCTCTGACACTTACCAGACTCCTCTGAAGCCCTTTGAAATTTTTGAAATCATATATGTTAAGGCTGTGTAATTAAAATCTAATCATATCCTACATCTCTTTAAAAATGTTTTATTTTAAATTACACAAGGAATTCATAAATACAGGCTCTGTAAAAAAGCTAAAATGATACAGAAATATAGAGAATTAAAAATAAAAAATTATTTGTCATCTTTATTCCTATTTCATTGCTTCCCCCCAAATAAATCAGTATGCATAGTTTGGCATATATCCTGTCTGGACATTTTTCTATCATTATGTACAGTTAATTTATACACAGATGTATTTCTTTTTATGTGACTGAATTTATACTAAATATAATCTGAAATTTACTTTGTTTAGTGTATCAGTGTATTCGTGCTTGGATGTTTCCCGTCAAGTCCTTCAATCTCTTAAGTCTCAGTTTCGTCAGCAGGCTCACATTGGCAATAGCTCTTGAAAGCTCATTATGTATATCTATCCCCAACTCCTTGTTCACATGTCAGGTTGGAAGCTTGAAGTTGGCCATGGTTGAAGTATTTATACCATGGAAATCAGCAAATACTACAAATTAGGGCTCCCCTAGGCCAACATGCCAACCTTAACCTGCTGATGTTCATGAGCATAGCTAACCCTAATCCTTCCCTTTCCACTTCTGATGAACACTACAGTGCCGTTCCATTCAAATTTGGCTCTTCCCTTCCCGCGGCATCTCTTCTCCTTCCTCACTTGCCCATATCTACTCAGATACCTGCTTTTTTTCCTCACCCTTCCCAAATGCCCTGAGATAGGGGAATAGGAGGAATGGAAACAGAAACCAGTAATTTAATGCCAACTATATTTGATTAAATATATTTTACAACATGAATTAAGTAAAATCTTCTATTAATCCAATAGAGGGGTAGAAAAGCAGGTGCCTGGATCATCAAATCACAATTCTTCATAGGACAGAAGTAATTAGGGTGTACGCTGCTTCACAGAGGCAGTAGATTAAAGTAGTATAGTTATTCTGGGGCTTGATGTCCTACTCTACAATATAAATTGCATTCATGTGCCTATCTTGGACTTACTCCTCTCTGGTTGTTAAGCATTTGCCATTGTGCAACTGCTTACATTATAGTTTGTTATGAAGATTCTATTCAATGCTATATACACTGTAACTGACACATAGTAGGTGTTCCACAATATGTTAATTTCTTTACTGTTTAGGTGGGGCACAGCTGGTTACTGACAAAACAGAGATGAGGATCTAGGGCCCCTGACTCACAGGTAGAAGTACTTCTATAAAATCAGTAGTTCTCAAAGTGTGATCCAAAGAGTCCTGTGTAAGTCTTCCCTTTTCCAGGTACATATTAATGTGAGGTTAGGTTTTCTTTATAGACTTTAATCAAAATATAGCATAACAGGTTAAATGGAAAAGTAGATATGATAATCCTACCATCTTTTATTAAGGCAAGCATTAAAGAGACTTGCAAAAATGTAACAGAGTTCTACTCTTCTCACCAACTATTATTGTTTTGGAAAACGGTTATTTTTCATAACAATGTTATCTATGCTAACATATTTGCTAGCATTATTCTGAAAGGAATTCAAAAATATATTTTTAATGTCTCATTTTTCATTTCTAATATGATATACATATTTCTCTAAGGCATAGTATCAAGAGAGATGACCCCTGCAAACACAAGCTTTTTTACATTCTTAATTTTTAAGAGTGTAAATGGGTCCTGAATGCCAACAAATTAAGAACAACTATGTGAAACTACTTTCTCCCCCCAAAATACTGCAGTGATTCTGTGTGTCAAATAAGGGGAGAGAACTACAACCATGATCAATATTTAAACACTTGAATAACTTAAAATGTGTTAGAATATAACATCTTAAATCTGAGAATTCTGGAAGAATGCCAGACTTGGAAACAGTTGGGTTAAGGTTGGTACGTTGGGGAAGGCCACTTCTGGCTACAGCAGTTATGATGAATTAACCATGGCTGGACCACAGAGTACCCAGTTACTTACTCAAACATTATTCAAGATGATTCTGTGTGAGTGTTATTGGATGAGAATTACATTTAGATTGCCAGACTTCGAGTGAAGCAATTGCCCTCTATAACATGGGTGGACCTCATTCACATCCCAAAACTACACTCAGTTGAAAGCCTGAAAAGAATAAAGGACTGATCTCCCTAGAGCAAGAAGGAATTCTTCCGGCAGACAACCTTCAACTATAACATTGGCTGTTCCCTGGGTCTCCAGCCAGCTGGTCCACCCTACAGATTTTGGACTTGCCAGCCTCCATAATCATGTCAACAAATCCCTTAAAATAAATCTCAATTTCTCTCTTTCTCTCTCTCTCTCTCTCTCTCTCTGTCTGTCTCTGATCAGTTCTATTTCTCTGGAGAACCTGTTAAAAAGAAAACCACAGGCCCAAACTGGGGCTTCATATCTAACTTAACTGTAGTTTCAACCTCCCCTAGAAATGTAGTCTTAACTGGTGAGTCAAGAATTTTCTGATCAGCAGGCCTTGTCAACCCCCCAGAGGAAATCTGTATGATAAGACCTACCCTCTTTCCCCTAAGGACCTTGCCTGGAACAACCTTTTTTTTTTCTTTTGCTTATAAACTTCTTGCCCCACTCTCCTTCTATAAAACCTTCCATTTTCTACAACTGCTCAGAGCTTTCTACTTGCTAAATGGTGTTGCCAGATTCATAAATCATTTAATAAAACCAGTGAGATCTTAAAACTTACTCAGTTGAATTTTTCTTTTTTTAATAACTCTGACCAATACAACACTAAAGTGGGGGATAGATTAAGGCATAATGACCTGCTGGGTTGAGGCCTTTGAGTTCCTGTTAGGCAAGCAAGCTTCAGTGCTGAGAGGGTAGATGCATCTTTATCTCAGTTGCTTCAGGGACAGGTCAGGGGGCCTTCAGCTGGGGAAGGTGTATCCTGTACAGGTACCGACTA
The DNA here is from genome assembly GCF_006229205.1 of Suricata suricatta. NCBI lineage: Eukaryota > Metazoa > Chordata > Mammalia > Carnivora > Herpestidae > Suricata > Suricata suricatta. The sequence goes on along the minus strand of NC_043705.1, from coordinate 58,241,894 downwards.
CAGGCCCTTTACCCCACCCACTCCCCCACCAATTGCTATGCCACATTGGGGGGTTAAATTAAGTTTCCTTCAAGTCCCTTGATCCTGTTGGAAATTTCTTAAAGAAAAAATTACATTTAAAAATATTATATATTAAATATATTAATAAGTTAAATTAAATTAAGTTATATGTATATATTATATATATAATATACATGTTATATATATATATAAATCCCACAAGAAAACTTCTGTGAGTATGGGTTTTATGTGCAGTGGCACTTATTCTACATGCTATTAGAATCTTCTTAGGGGGGCTGGGGGGTTGGTTTGAGAAAGGAACATAAGGACAACCACATGCTCAATGAGAGGACTGTTACTAGGTTCTGACAAGGGAGCAGAGCAGGAAGGCAGGGGCGTAGGAACAGACTTTTTTTTTAACCCTTCTCAATCATGCTTAGGGTTGGTTAGCCCTGTCTCTGCCCATGCAGATTAATCTGGTATGGTATACTTGTGTTTTTTTTATTTTCATCTGAATGTGTTGGAGCTAGTTTCCTGATATCTTAGACTCTTCGCCATGGGCCATGAAACATACTTAACCTGAGTATGATATAAATACCTTCCACCGCATTGATGTATTGATTTGTTTTCATTTTGCTGTCTCTATATACCATACGCATCCATATCCCAGCCTAAGTTCCCAGAGATAAAGGGCTAGCTTAGAGCAATTCTTTGAGCAATAGTAAGAGCCTCAAATCAGAGAGACTTCATATTTATCCCGCACCTAAAATGTGGCAGACAATTTAAATATAAAGCATATTCAGCATGTTTAAGCATGTTTAACAGATGTGGAAACTGAGGCTCTGGCAGATTACATGCTTAATGTAGAAAGTTATTTAAAAAAGCATTTCCTGGGGTGCCTGACTGGCTCACTTGGTTGAGCATCCAACTCTTGATTTCTGCTGAGGTCATGGTTTCAGTGTTCGTGAGACAGCCCCGTTTGCTGGGCTCTGTGATGACCTGGAAACTCTCTGGGGTTCTCTCTCTCTGCTCCTCCCCAGCTTGCTCGTGCTCATTCTCTCTTTCTCTCCAAATAAATGAATAAACATTTAAAATAAATACACGAATAAAAAGCACTTCATGCTGTCTCTCTTTCTTGGTAGGTTAGGGGTTTATTATTGCTTGGTTTGTCTTCTTGAAGCTCTAATGCCATTAAAGCCAAGCACTGAGACTGAGGCTGCCCAGCTAAGGAAGTGAGGCAGAGCACAAGTAAGAAAAGGAGACACAAGTAAATGGAGAGGGAAGGGTGAACATAAAGCCCCCAAAATAGACACTTTGAAACTGAAAAATGCTGAGTCGGGTTTAATGTACTATTTTAACCTTTTCCCTACTTTGAGTAGGAATGAGAGCTAGAAACTAAGTTATCAGTATTTTTCAAACTCCTTTGATTACTATACTACCCACAATAAGCATTGTATTTGACATTGTGACAGTAAACATATCTGAAACATGTTTCATGGAACAACACTTAACCTTCACCATATGCAAAAAAACAAAAGACCATTATTTTCTACTCTATTTTATTTAAAAAAAAATGATTGTCAAGCCTATAAATTGATGTTGTGACCCATTAATGATCACTAATCTTAGAAAAACACAGTTATAGAAAAGTTATTTTTTGACCCACTTAAGCATTTTGCTCAAGGCTATGTAGTGTAAATGGTAGATGTGGGATATTCCCCACATTTATTATGCTGAGTGTGAATGAGCCTCAGGGAGAAGTCTCACCTGGCATTCAGAGACACCCAAAACACAACCAGTTCTTCATCTCACAGACTTTCCCAGTCCATAGGGGTTATACACTTTCTCCTCTTACTACTAGCATCCCATCTGCTTTTAGCTACAAAATGTTTCTTCCTAGACAAGTTATGGAACTACAGAGATGCAAGCAAATTCTGAAGAACTTTAATCAGGAATTATCAAAGAGAAGAAAATAAAAGGACACCTTCCCCATTGCAAAGGGGGACTGCCCATGTAGGTGTGCCTTTGTTCAGGAGAAAAATATAACACTAACCAAGTTGTAGGTGGATAGGAGGTAAACAAAAAAAAAACAAAAAAAAACAAAAACCTCTTCCCTCTGAGCCACCTAATTCTATACCCGGCCAGTTCATGATGGGAAACGTTGACAAAAAAAGGGCCTCCCCCCTAAAAAAATGAAAGAAAGAAAGAAAAAGGGCAATTCTCCCTTCTAAGCTCCGTATCTTTTTGGAAGCTTTTTCCTCCTCTTTGTTTCTTTCTTTCACATTTTTCACCTTGTAAATTTTACTTTGGGGTGGTCTATAATGTAGAAGGAAAAAATGAAAACCAAAACCCTTTCTTTCCATGAGGCAGGTGAATGATACTTCTCCTTAGAGAGAAAGGATAGTTCCCCAGGAAAGTGACCAAGAATGCGCATCTTCTTTGACCAAGTTTAAGTCTTTATTCTCAACCCACATATTCCTTTCCCTGTAGAGTATTTCTAGGCTAGGCTTCTCTTTGGGGAAGATCTAGAATGAACCCGGTCTGAAATCCTCCTCATACTTTCAGTTCTCATGTGCTCTGCTACCTCTCTTAGATTCTTTTCATTCCTCCTGCTGGAATGGGGATGGGGTTGGCTGGACAAAGCTGTCAGCTCCTGATATGCCAAGCCCTGAGTGATCTGCCCCAGCCTGTTGCTTTCTTACTCAGGCTTTGAGCTCTAGTCACTCCGGTCTTCCAGTAGCATTTGGAACAAAATGAGCCCTTTTCTGCCTCAGAGGCTTTGTATAAGCTATTCCTCTTCTTCTAAAGCCCATACATTGGGTCTTCACATAGGTAGTTCCTTATCCTCCTTTGGGGTCAGCTTAAATATAACATTCTCAGACAGAATTACCTCTATCATCTCCTCTAAAATAGATCTCCTTTGTTATTCCCTATCCTGGCCCTTGGTTTCATGAGATAATAATAATTTTTTAATATTTTACTTAATTGTCTTTGCGTCTTTCTCCTCCACTATAATAAAAGTGTCCAAAGACATACTCAATTCTATGAAGTAGACAGTGTTAAGACCGCCCCCCCACACACATTAGGAAATCTCATTTATCTTGCAATGAAGATCCTGCTGGCAACCTTCAACAAAGTAAGCTCTTTGCCAGACTATTCTTTCTCCCCAACTAAAATCATCCATTCACTCACTTTTTCACTCACTCAACCAGTCAACAGATATTTACTGAGCACCTTATTTTAGTCCAGGCGCTGTGCTATAGTGATGGACAAGGCAGTTCTTGCTCACTTCACTCCATGCTGCCTAGCCAGAATGCTCATTTTCAAGTGCATTTCTCAGCTAAAAACCTTCATCAGTTTCCAAACACCTTCTGGATGAAATCTGAGCTCATTATTATGGACAGTAGTGCAGGTCCTCTGTGACCTGATTCCTCCTCCCCCCCAAACATATCTTTTGGTGGTGTTCTCCTGCCCTAGTTCTGCTGGTAAACTAACTACAGGAGCTCCTCTGGAAGGAAAGCAGGTAGCAACAACAAAGATCCCTTAGGCTTGCTTTTTCTACCTCTCTTTTGCTCTTTTTCTAGCCACTCCCCTCACCCCTGTACACACACAAGGCCTGGGACAATCACTTATGACAATGGGTTCTAGGCAGCTCATAGAGAATCTCAGCAGGTATATTTCTTTGCTTGTTGGGTCAGACAGACTTCTACTCCTACCTGCCAGGCTGTGAGATTTTTCCAATTGAGATCTCAGTCCCAGAGCTGCAGGTCAGGGGATGAGCTGGCTCTATAACTCTAGGGCAGATCTCCATAAAGGAACTCCACTTTGCCAGGTCACTCTGTGGCTGGTGGTGTCAAAAATGGTATGAAGTTCACTTGCTCCAAGGATGCTAAATGTCTACCAAGTGCTAAAGAAGAGGACCCCAGGAGTTACAAACCTAAGAGCTTTGTTACAAAGAAGCTTTTCCTCTGGAAAAAGAGCAGCACCTTTAATTCATGCCTTATTAGAAGGGCCAGAGAAAAGGGAACTTAAGTTTTTGCAACTTAACACATTTATTTCTTACTTTTAATTCCACATCTCTTCTGGATTGCTAATATAGACCATTATAAAACTTTCCCCTTTTCATTTTGTGCTACTTGGGACTTGCTTTTATTTATTTTTTCTTGTAGGAATATCATGAACAAAGGACTAAGAAGGAAGGAAATTCTTCAGCTATTCTGGAAACTTGCTATGGCTTGTCTTTTAAATACTTTATGCTTCAGCTTCTTCATCTATAAAATGGAGAATTAGCAAAATTAATGAACCTCTGTCTTTTATAAAATGTCTTATAGGATAGGTGCTGTGCAAGTAATATGCTATGGAATGATAGCATTTTGTTAGTGTTTATAAACATAATTTGAATTTTCTACTAATTGGAATTAATCCTGTTTATAAGGAAAGACCTTTCCAATTAAATCACTGGTGTGAGACTTTGGGTGGCTAAGCCTTCATTTTGCTTTACTTCTAATAAAATGAGTTCTTACTCTATTTTGGGTAAATTCTTAATTTGGATCCTCCTTTGGTCGCTTTCAATGAAGAAGTTTCACCTTTTATTTAGTCTCTCTAAACTTTCTTATTTGTATTTGAAAATTTCTTTGATATTATGCCTCATTATTGAAAATCATTTTACAACTGAAGGTTAATAGGAAGTTTATTCAAGGTAATTCAATGTGACTATGTGCTTTAAGATTTTAGAATAAAAACAAATAACTTTCATTAAATCACTATTTTAGTAAATCATATTTTATTTTTATACTGTACTTATGATGTTCCTTATTTTTAATTAAAATTATTTGCTCAAAATAGTAATGAACTACAAACTTATTTATGCTTTTAATATTGTCATGGGTAAATATTCACCTGGTTCTAACACTGACTTGTTTTAGTGCTATTTTCCCAATTACAAGCCTTTTAACCCATGTAGAAGCTTTTTTTTTCCTCTTGAAAAGTAAAAGATTTTTCAACATTCCTAGATATGCCTTGAATCTAAATCTGTTACTTTCTAAAGATTGTTAATTGCTGAAGTCATATACATATTATGTAACCTGAAGGATCAATTTGTCCATTTCTAAGTGCCAAAAAAAAAAAAATTAGCAGCCACAGTGGGCCAAAGTATGTTCTGACCTCCTGTGGCCTATTTACTAACTTGATAGCTTTGGTATGCCTTGAGCTTAAACCCATTTGGCTTTGGATCCAGACAATTCATTCAACCATCAAGCCGATTTCTTCTGACTCAAGACGATCACTGGGCCAAAAAAAGAAAAAGATCTAGATTACCCCCCTGCCCCATCTTAAAATGAAGAGTTCCAAAGAACTCAGGGAGAGGTGTGAGCTCTCCTCTGTGAAACTCTGCCTGTTCCTCATGTACCATGCTAAATTGATTAAAATCCTGGGGGTGTATTTTATGATGATATTTAAGGTATTCAGTCTATAACTGTCAATTAGGAAGGTCTTAATGGGTAATAGCACCCCTTCCTTGAATCTCTGGGATTGGTACAAACTTGAACTAGGTTTTCCAGGATATCTCTAAAACAAGATGGTAGTTTAAACTCGGTCTAAACCAAATCAGTCTCCATGCCTCAAAAAATCTGCCTGTAAATCTTTATGGCTGGGATGCTATACATTTAACCAATGGTCTGAATGGCCCATAACCAGGCAAGGTTCCTTGATCCATTGACTCTTTGCTAGATACCTATGGGAATACATATGTCTGAGGTTAACTCATATTAAGTATGATAGATGGCTTGAAAATGTTTAACACATATTAGTGTTTTCTTTTATTTTTGTTCCTTCTTTTGAGAAGATTTGGAGTACAAGAAACTAGAGATAATATGGCCAATAGACCCCAGGTCAGACAAAAGGTATTTAGCTTTATCTTCTCTCAGAGAGCAGAAGAATCCCATCATACATATCTGTTAGGTCACACCCAATTATGCTATACTAGATAAGGGAGGAAGGACAATACTGAGTATGAAACTGCCCCAGAACAAAGTCTGGGGTACTGATAATCAGAAATCCTGCAAAAAAAATGTTGGAAGTGGGTGATTCTGAACAGTAATGTTATGCAGTCTGAGAAGAAAAGGAATTGAGGAATAAATATTGCTACAATTGCCCCCGCATAAAGCTTTCTGTATAGTCCTTACAGTTACCTTCAAGTCATTTATAAACATTGATGGTGTGAGATAAAATCCATTCAAACCAAATATATTAATCAGTCATGTAGAATTTATTAGTTTGGAAAGGGAGATCAATATTCTACCTTGCACATTATATACTTTCATAAACCCTTTATTTAAGAGGGCCACTCTGCCCACATCTGTCTGGCATTACCCATGATACACTAGACCCACACATAGCAGACCTCCTTTTATTTCTCAGACCTCCTTTTCTATTCTGACCTACTCTCCCAATGTAATATAACGCTCAGGCTTCCAAACTCCCCCTTCCTTTCCCAATCTCTTATAATTGCTTTAGAAATAGCCATTTCACCAAATTTCTCCACTTTCTCCAATCTAGCCACATGCAGGTACTTAGCACAAAATAACTCTTCAAGGAAACCCTGAGTTACATATGGTTGTATGATAGGCTGGATGGGCTTATCTCTCAAGAGGAAATCAAGTAAGCCAGCTGATCCTTGCTGAATCCTGTCTCCTCAGGAAGGATAGATCTACATGATCTAAAGACAACTTTGGGTTATTAGTACCTTCACATTACAGGCTCTTAGGAGCTTAACTTGCTTGGAGGTCAATAGAGAGACTCAGCAAGATGTATACTTTATAAACTGTAGGGGCACCTGGGTGGCTCAGTCGGTTGAGCGTCTGACTTCAGCTCAGGTCATGATCTCACAGCTTGTGAGTTTGAGCCCCACATCAGGCTCTGTGCTAACAGCTTGGAACATGGAACCTGCTTCAGATTCTGTGTGTCTCTCTCTCTCTGTCCCTCCCCTCCTCATATTCTGTCTCTCTTTCTAAATTAATAAACATTTTAAAAAATAAAATAAAAACTGAAATAACTATACGTTGACTTCCCCTTTGTTCTCTTTGAACTTCCTAAATCACAAAGCTTTTTACACATAAGCATTATCAAATTAGACCTACCAAAGATTAATAGGATGAATGGAGGAAAGCGTTTTTATCACACACGACCTAGGAAACAACTTAATAAAGCCCCTGTTACACATTTTCCCCCAAAGTCCCTTTATAAGTGGACCATCAGCTGACATCTTTTCTTTGAACTCTTCCTCAGGAAGCCCTTGGCCTCACACCTGCATGCTGTCCAGCAGGTACCTTGCTTCTACCCCATATCAGGCTTATAAGAGTGTGTATAGCAAAGCAAACCTCTTCCTACAGAGGAATTCTTACCAGCTGGCAAGAAGATAATGTTTTCTCCATGTTTCACACCTTATATTATTTGAAAAGTAGTATCATGTTTGTTAAATTTAAGCATGTAGATTCTGACTCATCTTTCAACAGATAATTAATAGGCTCTTTTATTTACCAAGCAATGGTCTAGGAGCTAGGGCTATAGCAGTGAGCAAGACACAGTACCTGCCCTCAATGAGCTTACTGTCTATTAGGGAAGAAGAAAAAGAACACACATTTCTCAACTCAGAGTGCTAAGTGTGATACTGGGAGAGATGTTGGTTGTTATGAGAACACTTTCAAGGGGCACCTGGGTGTCTCAGTCGGGCTCTGTGCTGATGGTGTGGGGCCTGTTTGGGATTCTCTCCCTCTATCTCTGCCTCTCTCTCTCTCTCTCTCTCTCTCTCTCTCTCTCTCTCAAAATAAATAAATAAACATTAAAAAAAAAGAGAACACTTTCAAGAGTCACACCACCCCATTTTGAGGGAGAAGGTCTAGGAAGGCTTTCCAGAAAAAGTGACATTAATTAGCAGCAACCAGCCAGATGGATAGTGTTTAGGGAACAAGGAGGGTGGACGCAGCATTCCATTAACCAAAAAACAGGTCCAAGATGCAGGAGGGAGAAGGAACAGAGCCTGCCCAAGGCTGGGACAGTTCACTGTGGTTGCAGCTACAAAGGCTAGGAGGGAAAGAGTGGAAAAAGATAAGGGTGCAAAAGGAAGTACGGCTGATCATAAATGGCCTGGGATGCCACATCAAAGAGTTTATGCTTTTCTTTTTCTTTGCCTGAAGTTAGTGAGAGAGGTTTGGAGCAGACAAGGAAGCATATTTAGATTTCAATTCTTTAGAAAAAAATCTCATTGAATGAAATACAAGCCAAGCCAAACCAAACGTAGGTATACGTGTGATAACTGCGGCTTCTGAATTGTGTAAAGTGCCATGAAAGAGCTGTGAGGGGCTAGGTAAATCCCCTAGCTGAGGGGGGCTCGGGAAGGCCCTCTGGAGAGGTGGTCTGGTAGTGAGGGGGTTGTCAGCAGTGCAAATGCCCCGCCTCGAACATGTATTGGTTTTATTCCAAAGCACATCCTTTATTCTCGAGAACTTTGAAGACAGTATTACTCAAGCATCTTCTAAGCCACAGTCCCATTTATTATTTATCTGAAGCTCCTGATGGTTTTCTTTCTTGTCAGAGGTATGAATCTGAAGGAATTTTAGAGCCCAGATGACAACTTCCTTGAATAAATTATTATAGAAATTTTAACTTTGAGGAAAATTATTAACTATAGAAACAATGGTAGAAGTCTCCATCTAATTTTGGTGTTATTTCCTGAATGATCTACAAAATCCCAGAATCCTACAAAAACACTGAAGAATGAAGTTTGCATAATCATTGCTTTATCTCTTTTTAAAAGAGAAAAGTAGCTTCTCTCTTCTAATGAGAGAAATAATCTATTAAGAGAGATTTGGGTATGTAAAAAAATAATTTTGAAGAAAAGGATGTCAAATTTTGTCAACAAAGAACTGTAATAATGTTGCAAACTACTTGGTGCCAAGTATGATATTTGTATTTTGTCACTTAATATTCAGAATAGTCCCATGAACTACACACTAGAAGTACCAGCATCGCTGTCTTACCAACAAGGAACAGAGATTCAGAAAGGATACATAACTTGCCTAAAGTTATGCAGTTACTAAGTAGAAGAGCTGGAATGTTGATTAAGTCTGTCTCCAGAGGTTATGTTTTATTGTTTGTTGCAGTGATTCTCATGGTGGTGATTAAGGGGTTAGGTTCACTGGCTCAAGATGCCATCTATAAAATGTGTCTATAAGAATCAAAGGTTCAGTTAGCTCTGTTTCATGTTCAGAACTAGGTGATTTTTTTAGTAATGTATCATTTGCTAGAACCCTGGACTCCGTTATCCGTTCACTCGTCTGTCCACAAGTCTGACTGTGGGCTTGAACCTGTGCCATAAACTCATAGGTTATATTTGCCTTTATAGCTCAGGAAATGGGTTGGTTTTTAGGCACAGGGCCAAAAGTTCTGAGTGAAATACATACTTGAACTCAGACAAATGACAAGTTTATCCCCTTGTTTGCTGGTTTGTCAACTGATTGATTTTGAGAATACAGGGCTTCTCTCAAAACCAGCCAGACCCCCTCAGTAGCAATCTGGGATGGGCAGCTGTTCTGCCCACACACAGTGTGGGGCCTATGTGTAAAAGACTCTGTGATTCCCCCTCTTTTTTTTACATAAAATTCACGTGCCATAAAATTAATTATTTAAAAAATATAATTCAGTGGTTATTAGTATATCCTCAGGGTTGTGCAACCATTACCAGTAGATCTGATCAAAAAACATTTTTGCTTACTATCTATTTACCTTTACATAAGTTGCTGGTGTAAAAAACAAACACAAAAAAATCCAGATTTCTGACTGCAGTGATTTGCTCTCAGGTCACTTTAGTTTATATATTAAAGTAAGTTTGTTGACACAAATTACAAGTATATTCCCTTTTATTTAGATGTCTTCTCCACTTTCAATGATGAAAGGAATGATTGTGAAGTATACAGAGCCTATACATTTCTTTTTATACACTGAATTACTTTTCTTCCTGAGCATGTATAGCATACACCCAGAGAAACATCTTTCCATAGGGTAATAACTCTAATCCCCCATTTCCATTATCTGATAATATTGTCTTTTCTTATTAAATAGAAGTAGACATATTAATACTCATATTGCATCCTTGTTTCAATGGTCCTACTCATATTTGGTTAAAAAAAGCAATCTACACATTCAATGCAATCCCCAGCAAAACCGCACCAACATTCTTCACAATGCTAGAATGAACTCTCCTAAAATTCGTATAGAACCACAAAAAAACCCAAATAGCCAAAGTAATACTGAAAAAGAAAACCAAAACAGGAGGCATCACAATCCCAGACTTTAGCCTCTACTACAAAGCTGTCATCATCAAAACAGTATCGTATTGGCACAAAAACAGACACATAGACCAATGGAATAGAATAGAGAACCCAGAACTGGACCCACAAATGTACGACCAGTTAATCTTTGACAAAGCAGGAAAGGGTATCCAATGGAAAAAAAGACAGCCTCTTTAACAGGTGGTGCTAGGAGAACTGGACAGCAACATGTAGAAGAATGAAACTAGACCACTTTCTTACACCATACACACAAAAAAACTCAAAATGGATGAAAGACCTGAATGTGAGACAGGAAACCATCAAAATTCTTTAGAAGAAAGTAGGAAACAACCTCCTTGACCTCAACCGCAGCTCTTTCCTACTCGAGACATCCCCAAAGGCAAGGGAATCAATAGCAAAAATGAACTATTGGGACCTCATCAAGATAAAAAGCTTCTGCACTGCAAAGGAAACAATCAAGAAAACTAATAGGCAACCGATGGAATGGGAAAACATAGTTGCAAATGACATATCGGATAAAGGGCTAGTATCCAAAATATACAAGGAACTCACCAAATTCCACTCCTGAAAAATGAATAATCCAGTGAAGAAATGGGCAGAAGACATGAAGAGACACTTCTCCAAAGAAGACATCCAGATGGCCTACAAGCACATGAAATGATGCTCAACATCACTCATCATCAGGGAAATACAAACCAAAACCACACTGAGATACCACCTCATGCTGGTCAGAGTGGCTAAAATGAACAAATCAAGAGACTATAGATGCTGGTGGGGATGTGGAGAAACAGGCACTCTCCTACACTGTTGGTACGAATGTAAACTGGTGCAGCTGCTCTGGAAAACAGTGTGGAGGTTCCTCAAAAAACTATCAGTAGAACTCCCCCTATGACCCAGAAGTAGCACTGCTGGGGATTTACCCAAGGGATACAGAAGTGCTGATGCATAGGGGCACATGTACCCCAATGTTCACAGTAGCACTTTCAACAATAGCCAACTCATGGAAAGAGCCTAAATGTCCATCACCTGATGAGTGGATCAAGAAGATGTGGTGTGTATATATATACAATGGAGTATTACATGGCAATGAGAAAGAATGAAATCTGGCCATTTGTAGGAAAGTGGATGGACCTCGAGGGTGTCATGCTAAGCAAAGTAAGTCAGGCTGAGAAGGATAGATACCATGTGTTTGTACTCATAGGTCTAACAGGAGAAACCTAACAGAGGACCATGGGGAGGGGAAGGGGGAAAAAGGAGTTAGGGAGAGGGTGGGAGGCAGATCATGAGAGACTCTTGAATACTGAAAATAAACTGAGGGCTGAAGGGGGAGGTTGAAAGGGGAAGGGGTGTGGTGGTCACGGAGGAGGGCACTTGTGGGGTAGAGCACTGGGTGTCATATGGAAACCAACTTGGCAGTAAACTATAAATTAAAAAATTGTTTTTGCTTCTCTTATTTATTTTTTCCAAATTAAATGAACTGTCTTCTTTAAAATGTGGATTTTTAAAATATTTTTTAAAGTAATCTCTATACCCAATGTTGGGCTCAAACTTATAACCCCAAGATCAAGAGTCACAAGCTCTTGACTTAAGCCAGCCCAGTGCCTCTAAAATCTGGAGTTTTTTGAAAGAGCAGACAAATATATGCCATGTTTCACATATAAAAATAATTCTATGGACCAATGGTATCCATGCAGAATTGTTTCCCACTTGTAATGAAGGATTTATATCAATGGTACTATTATAGGTATAGGGAAACATAAATATCCCAGGCCAGAAGAGTATCAGCTAGAGTATCATGTTGGCACAAATAGCCTTTCCATTATTGGTTGATATTAAGTTGCTTACTTTTATTTATTTATTTATTTATTTATTTATTTATTTATTTAGAGAGAGAGAGAGAAGGCATGTAAGTGGAGGAGGGGCAGAGAGAGAAAGGGAGAGAGAATCCCAAGCAGGCTCTGTACACTCAGTGTGGAGTTCAGTGTGTGCTCCAACTCCATGCACCATAAGATCATAACCTGAGCTGAAATCGAGTTGGACACTTAACTGACTAAGCCACCTAGGCACCCCTAAGCTGGTTGCTTTTTGAAGAAAGCATCAGGGATGAATGAACGAGAGGCTAGAAGATTTCACAAGACAGGCTGCAGTTTCATGCTTGATTCCTTCAAACAATGATAAAATGGTGACAAAGAATAAAGGCCATGCTAACAGCAGTTCAACAATTCTAATGGTGCCATTGCTATATACTGGGGCAAGTAGATTCTATTTCACATCTATCTAATTCTATTGCAAATTATTCACTTGTTCTAGTGTTTATTAAACATCTACTATGTATAAAACTTTGTGTTGTAGACTATTTTGTTAAGGATCTGACATCCAGTGGAAACGCCCATACACCTTTACACAACAGTTATAATTATAAGGTCAAATTCTATTACTACAGAATTGAAGGAACCTCCAAAGTATTTATTTCACTAGAATTTTATTGCACTGTGTATGCTTGAAATAAGTAAGTCACTGGCTAAGGATGGGAAATCTTTTTATAATAGTGAGGTTTTCATTATGATGATATTTATTGTAAGGGGATCTGAACTGTAATATAATACAATTACAATCATAAATATAATTATGAGTGTAAGTGCTGAGGGAATACAGTAGAAGAGATTAATTAGAGACAGGTGGTTCTAGGACTCCTCCAAGGGCTTCTGATTGATTCAGGGGAGATCCTGGTTCTCTCTAGACTTCTCTTTGCTCCCAAGGGACCCTACTACACTGAGTGGTTATGATGAAGAAGGTAAGGGTCTTTCCATCTGCACCCAAATCAGAAGGTTCTTTGGGCTTGAGCATTTAAGAATCTCACCCTATTTCTTTAAAATAATATTATTAGAAAATAGTTTATTATCCATTTAAAAGCTTATCTTTGAGACCCCTGATAATGGAAGTTTTCTCCAATGTTGAATAATAGCCTTTTAAAATGAAGTGACATGCAGAAGACTGGGTTCAAAGCCCCCAAACTATGTTGAGGAAATGCATGCTTAATGATAGACCCTAAGGTTAAGAAACATGAATAGATCCTGGTATGGCCCTCACTCAGGCACCAAGGTCACTCTCATCTGACTGGTACTGCATGAGGTCCTACTCACATTAGAGTAGGATATAACCACTCCACATCTTTTTGTCTTCCCATACACCTAACACATTTCACAACCTTGCATATTTGATAAGAGACTCTTCTAACATTGATCTATGGGTAAACTGCTGAGTATAAGATCTGTTTAATAGAAAGTTATTCTTGAGGTTCCTGGGTGGCTCAGTGGGTTAAGTGTCTGACTTCAGCTCAGATCATAATCTCACAGTTCATGAGTTTGAGCCCCGCCTTAGGCCCTGTGCTGACAGCTCAGAGACTGGAACCTGCTTTGGATTCTGTGTCTCCTTCTCTCTCTGCTCCTCCCCTGCTTATACTCTGACACACACTCTCTTTCAAAAATAAATAAGCATTAAATTAAAGAAAAAAGTAAGTTATTTGGATGGATGTAAACATTTTGACCATCATTGACATGAAAGATAATTTAACATTTAACTCAGGGAAACAAAGGTAACACTAGATTTTGCGGAGTACTCTTAGCATTTAAAGCTTCGAGATGGTTATGCACAACAAGCAGCAATTAGAAGTTCCTGTATTACCTTACTTAAACTGCCTTGGTCTTGGGATTGTTTTAATGTATAGACACATGTTTAATCACCATCAATAAGAAGTTGAAACAAAACTAGTCAAAGCCCAAGTTAAACCAGAAAGGAGAATTTTGTGGAGTTCTAACTCTAAAGGAAATATAAGCAAATGTATTGTGTTGACTCTCAACTGTCAGGAGCAGAGTCCCAGCTTCAGCTTGGTGATGACTCACTCTGCAATCTCAGGTGAATTACTTAAACCCTCTCTTCCTCAGTTTCCCCACTCATTTCCCTTTAACATGTATGCAAAGACCTTGCAGAAGATGACATTTTTAAAATGACCTGTTTTCAAGCATCTGAGTGGGAAATCATTTTACAGGTACAAAGAAAAGAAACTTTTTTTAAAAGCAACTTCTATCCCGGGTTCATTTTACATCAGTACCAAATTATAGTCTGTTGCCATATAGCGTTAGAAATCAGTAGTTAAGCAAAAGTCAAGTTCCAAGAATCTGCATTGTTAAAGCACCAGCAAGCAAAAGGTACCTTGTCCTGTTTCTAACTGGCCAGCAGGATGGGAGCAGGCTGAAGCAAGCAGCCAGGAAAACTAGGCAGGATGTAACAGAGCCTGGGGTTAAAAAGAGGCGGTAAAGATGAAATGGGGTGTATGGCTTAACAAAGTGATTAACTGTCAGTAAGTGACTCAGATATGTTTATTTCTTAAACTTTCACCCCAGACTGAAGTGGATAAGAGATCTCTTTTTAGCTACAGATGACTCCTAACAACAAATAAGGGGTAAGGAAGAAAAAGAATGAAAAGAAAAAAAAGGATTGTGATCATTTGCATTATCAAAAGTGATCAGCAATCGATTCTTTAAAGGCTGCCAGAACAACACTGTACCATTATTTTCCAACTCCAGCACCAGCATAAACTCTCTACAGAAGGAAGCTCCCAGCAGTTACACAGACAACAGAGAAGGAAGCTGCTTGCTGCAGCCGGCACCTTCAGGACGACAGACAACAGAGCGTTTCACCCTGAAGGTGCATGTGTGATTACACAAAACCTTCCCTTGGTCATTTTTTAGGTGTTTTAATAATGCTGATGCAAAATAAGAGTAAAATTACAGGTGCCAGTTCCCAGTGTAGAATTCTGATAAACAACTTACCATTTTGCAGTGGCTGGTCACATCTGGAGCCTTTTGGGATGCAAAAGTACTGGAAGGATTATTGCAAAACTTAAAGACACTTTTGCTGCCATTACTTTGTTTTTAACCTAAATTAGTGAGGGTTTGGGGGGAGGGTGGAGAGGGAATGCTTTTTTAGAGAGTCATAATGCTTATATCATAAACTTATTTAGTTAAACACTAATCAAATAGCAAGATGGAAATGGGGGTTAGGTTTAGACTAGTTGCTTGAAACTTTTCTAAATTGACCTTAAATAGACAGAGGATGGTATAAAACTATGGGCCAGTGGATTATGGTTTATTAATTTTGGTATGCTATCAAATTTCCCAATTTAAATAACCTGCTTAAACTTGATTTGTCCTTGATACCTTTCCTTACAATGTTGGATTAGCATGTAATGTACACAGTGCAGGAAAAATAATATAAATAAAAGGGCATTGTTCTTATTCTTTATGGAGTTATGGTTTCCCATAAGCACAAAAGAACATTAATATAAGGGTATATTAGAGTATTTTGACCCATTTTAATAAAGCTCTTCTTTTAGAATATAAATATGTCTCTATATTTTATTTTATTTCCTTAAGTTTATTTATTTTTAGGAGAGAAAGAAAGAGAAAAAGAGAGAGATAGAGAAAGAGGAAGACATAGAATCCCATGCGGGCTCCATGCTGTCAGCTCAGAGCCCAATGCACGGCTTGAATTCATGAACTGTGAGATCATGACCTGAGTCGAAATCAGGAGTGGGACACTTAATGGACTGACCCACCCAGGTGCCCCTCTGTATTTTACATCCACTTTAAGATTATTTGGGCCTGACATCAGGACTATCCATGAATGGGGAGAGTCTGGATGGTACTCTTAGAAAAGTATTTCATGATTCTTGCAGGTTTACTATCAGGTTGTTTGAGGAATAATTATTCATGTTATGTAACTAATAGTACATGATCTTTTTGCTCTCTTTTCTTTTTGTGTCCTTCCACTGAAAGCATGAAATCTGAATCTAAGGCAGCAAATTGATCACAGCTTCTGAAGTCTGGCTTCCAGGAGATTATTTGCTATAGCTATCGCATAGGAAATCAGACATTTTAATGAACACACGTGTTTTTCTATAGTGTTTCATGGACTGACAGGGCTGGAGATGTCTGAAATGATTTGGTTAGACTCATCACCATCCTCCAGAAATCATTTCCTGTGATATCATGTAGTACATTTCTCATAGGACTTCCTTGTCAAAGAATATTCCTCTTTTAAGCTAAATAATAACTTATGGAGCTGAATAGATTTTATTACTTAACTTTGAAGTAGTGTGCCCAGTATGTGAAGCATTCTAGCTTTCTTCATGCAAATGAGCAGATATGCTTAACAAGTTAATCTTGAATTTGTGTGATGAAAAAAGCCACTCTGTTGTCTGTACCCTCTTAGTACATGCAGACACAAGCTCACACCAGCTTGGACATGTATTAGCATCACATGTATTGCACTGAGAAAGTAATTTGTTGACTAAAATATGCATATCTGAATTCAAGGTGGTCTCTGTGGTTCTCTCTTCAATTCCAGTCACTCTGCCTAAAATCTGATTTTAAGCCCTATGTATTTCCTTATTTTCACACAAATGACAAATGTAAGAAATTTGCTGGCTGACTAGGTCAACAAGTCAAAAAGAGGGTTTTTTCCTTTCTAGTTTCCATGCACTGCTTACTAATATGGAGTAGTATTAGGTGATTGGTTGAAAAAAAAAAAAAAAAGACTGACAGACTAACTTGGTGAAGGAAGGGAAGGAGATGAACATTTGCTGAGGACCTGAAATATGTCAAGTTCTTTCCATAATTTATTTCATTTATTCCTTACAACAAACTGAAAGAGAAATATTATTATTTTCAATCTATAGGTGAAGAAACTGAGGCTAAGAGACATTAAATAACTTGACCAAACTCAACAAACACTAAAGGAGCCAGAGCCACCATCTGGGTCTAACTCTAAGTTTTATGTTATTTTCACTACACTGTGCTGCCTTCTTTGGATTCTGAAACTTCATTTAAGGAGGACCACTAGGAGGGACTTCATTTGGAGGGTAACTTCTCAGAATATGTGAAGTATATTTTCAAACCTAGTGGGTAAGTCCATGCTGCAAGTTAGGCCTGTTATTGACTTTTCTGCGGTCCAATTTGCATTTTACAATTGGAAAAACATAATCTGGAAAGAGTTTCATGTTGGTAGCTACAAAGGACAGTTGGAAACTTTTGGTTTTCATACAATAAAATCTACAATGTTCTTGGTAATGACCTTTTCAATTGTGGTATTAATGTTTTAGCCAAAGTTCTATTCATTGCCAGGAAGAGAAAGCCATTCAAGGGGAGTTTATTGTGAGGTAGCCATCCTAGAAAATAAAATCAAGGCACAGTCCATGGATAGACTAACAAATATACCTAGATCCAAGGTACTTTCCTTTGCCTCCCGTTACCTCATAATTTATTGTTTTTGCTTCTCTCTGTACGTCTACTTCATTCTCTAGCATTCTCTGCCTACTTACCAGCATGCTTGTGGTTGAAAATGGCCACCATAGATCCCAAACTCTCATGATTATCAGACTGGCATCTGAGGACACACTGAAGTTTCTTTAATTTTAAGAGAAGTTCTGGTTCATCACTGCCATTGGGTGTCCTTTGTCAAGTGTCCACCAGTGTCACCAGGGAAGGAGAGGCAAATATGTTTGCTCTTTAGTAAGGGTTACAAAAATAGGCATTTCCTAGAGAAGGGAGTTTTGAGTGAAGCTGGCACTCCAAATACATCTCTATCCATAAATAAAAGGTATGTGACTATGACTTTACAACTTTTGGAGTGTTTTCATATAGTCTCCTTTGATCTGAAATTATTTATCTCCATTTGATACTTAAGAAAACTATGACCAACTGGTTGAATGATTTGTTGAAAGTCATTTGGCAAAGTAAATGGAGCACCCAGGAGTAGAGACCAAAGCCTACATCTTTCCACCATATTAGGCTGTGTTTTTGTCCATGGAAATGAACACAATTTTTGGAAGAAAGATGTCATGTGGTTTTAAATCTACTGTTTAATTAATAATTAATATCCATAAATGAATTTACTAATCTGAAGCTACAATGGGTTTTAGCTTCCCTTTGTACTACTACATTTTTGTGTTGTACCTAAGATTGGTACTACACTCTATCAAAAACTATAAATGCATTTTCTTATGTTGGCATAGATGAACTTGTAGAAATTATGGAGACCAAGAAAAGAATAAGGTGAATAGATTGTTTTGGGGATACAGAGTAATTATAGTTCAATATTTTATGGGGAACAGAAGATGTCTTTGAAATGTGATGTGATAGTTTTGTGGCACTGGAACATTTTATGGAGGCACAGACTCCATAAAGGTGGGGATGTCTTTAAAAAGCATACATAAATCACTCCTTAGTCAGATCTATACCCAGAGACACTTGCAGTAGTTTTTTTCAATGACTCCTGATGCTCAAACAAGAAAGAAAGAGAGAGAGAGAGAGAGAGAGAGGAAGAAAGAAAGAAAGAAAGAAAGAAAGAAAGAAAGAAAGAAAGAAAGAAAGGAAGGAAGGGAGGGAGGGAGGGAGGGAGGGAAAGAAAGAAATAAAAAGGAAGGAAGGAAGAAAAGAAGGAAGAAAGAAAATATTTGGAGTTATCCTCTTGGCATAGAGATAATGCAATTTCCCTATACTAAATTCAATTATTTTTTCCAAAATTTAAAGAAGGGATAACATTTTAAAGATGAAAGAAGCTTATTCCTCTTCTCAAAAAAAATGTAGTGTAAAAGACATATATTGAAATGCATCAAAATATAAAACATTTCTTTATTTCATTCCAATGGACATATCTGCTGGCAATGAACCACGATGGCAAGAAATGGATGGTAATTTTTCATGCGAGAGTATTACAAATAAATGCCTGTAGTGTTTCAAATGTCTAGAAAAGTCTCTAGAAATGGACCTTAAATGGTTACACAGTTAACATTCAAATATCAAAGAATTCAGCAAAATAGAAACTGTTTAAATATTAAACATCAAATTTTCCTTCTTTCAAAGGACTAATAACTTAGCAATAAAAATTTGTCTTTGAATCTTAACATCACAAGGTCTCAGTCAGGCAGTGGATTTTTAAATAAAAATTTGCAAGCAGTTCCTATTTAAGCAAAATTAACAGCTGAGCAAAGAGGAGTGAATTAGGAGCCTGCCCCAAACTCACCTTGACCAGACAACAATCCACCTCCATTGCCAGCACAAGCTCCTCCTCTGTGGAGCTGCCTGCATAGCGAAACCGCCCAGGATCGATGCTGTCAGAGAAATGTGTCTGCTCAGAGGCAAGACACTAATCAAGTTCTCCTGCGGCTGCTGACCTAGCCCTCAACAATAAATGAAGAAATAAGCAGCCATGAAAGAGAAGCAGATGGTGGACAAGGAAACAGAGGAAATGGAAACTATACAGGAAGAATCTCTGGACTCAAAAATAATGGGGAACCCCAACCACAAAAATCCCTTTGCCACAGTGATTAGGAAATATTTCATTAAGATGTTCTCATCATATCTGGAGTGAGAGGCAAAGGGTAAGGTGACTTGTTTAGGGTGTTCCTGGTTATCAGTTCCCAAATTCCTAGATGTAAGACGGAAGGTAGGACCTAGTCAAAAGTAGTAGGAGTCATAAACGGGGGGGGAGTAGAAAGTTTTGGAATGTGAACACAGTTTTTCTGTATTTGCATTCCTCTGAAAAATATTGACTATACTTGGTTCTCAAGAATACTCATTATCACAATGTCGTAGAATCTTGAGCCTGACAACAAGCTACGGCTTTCTAGATCAACTGCCTTTCTAGACAAGGAAATTGAGTTTCAGGAAGACCCAAGAGCTTCCTCAAGGTCATATACAAATTAAGGGCAGAGAGCTAGAAAGAACCAAAATCAATTTTTCCTAAAGCTTAGAACAGTTCTTTTGGAGTTCCAGAAAGTTTTCCACACTTCTGAAGCCTTTTTAGCTATGGGCTCATGTTGGAACACTTCATTTCAATAAGTAGAAATGAAACACTCAGGGATAGTTAACAATAAAATTTGTTTTTATAAATAATGACATCCATAGGAAATATGACCCCTATCAATTAAGATATGACCTGCATTTTGGTTTTTGCAAATAATGAGGTAACTGTGTCCCTGTTGGGTATAAGGGATCCTTTTCTAGCTCTTGTCACCAACTGGGTTAGGTGTTCCAGCACAGACTGACATTTGAACCAGTAAATTCCTACAGTGAAAATAAGGAATCCAGAGAATCTGAGTAGCACTGTAGACAGTACCACTGCTTCCAAACCCTCACTTTATTCCCCTAATTTATTTTGTTAATGCATACAAAACCTGTAAGCGTTGTAAGGAATCACAAGAGTGGCTTGGCTGAAGTAGCTTGCATATCAACCACCTCTGCTCTTGAGGTCCTAGGCAAGCACCACGTTTTCATCCCTAAAAGAATGAATGGGTCACTGCAGAAGCAACCACTTTTTTTAAAAACATATGTCAAAGATTTCATTTAATTTGTTAATAAGAGAACCACAGGGCACCTGGGTGTCTCAGTCGGGTAAGTGTCCAACTTCGACTCAGGTCATAATCTCACTGCTTGTGTGTTCAAGCCCTGCAGTGGGCTCTGTGCTGACAGCTTGGAGCCTGGAACCTGTTTCAGATTCTGTCTCCGTCTCTCTGCCCCTCTTCTGCTCATGCTCTCTCTCTCTCTTACTCTCTCAAACATAAAATAAAAAACATTATTTTTTTTCAAATAAGGGAAGCACTAAGATGTTACAATGGATTCAAAGGAAAGTTCATAATACCACTTAGATGTGGCCACATAAGGTATGTTGAAATGAATTTTAAAATAGATGCAAAAAGAAGAAAAATGTGCTAATATTCACAGGTAAATAATTGATTTCATTCTACCAGATACAAATTGAACTTTTATCATCAAGAATTACGTTTTTGTCAATTTTCTACAAGTTACAGAATTATAAAGTAGCTCAAAGACAATGAAAAGTTAGAGATTATAGAATGAAATAATTTAGAAACATATGCTAGACATATATGCCTTGTTTTCAACTGAAAACATTCAGTAATCTTTGGGTCTGCCAAAATTCTTTGACAAACTTCCCTTCAATTCACATTTTACAGTTTAAGAAACTGAGCACAGAAAGGTAATAGCCTAACTTGGATTCCTGAGTGATAAAGCATGAATGGGACCCAAGATCAGTGACACTTCTCTTAACCTACAGGGCAGTAGTTCTTACCTGGTGGTGAGTATATGTGTCAGGATATTTGGCAATGCCTGAAGACATTTTTGGTAGTTACAATTTGGGATTATTTCTAGCTCCTAATGGGTAGAAGCTAGGAATGCTGCTGAACATCATACAATGCAAATGACAGCCTGCACAACAAGGATATCACCTATTTTTGAAAAGTTTCTGCTCTTAAAAGATGATACTTCTTCCTTTGGACATGTATAGGATATAAAAAACTGAGAACCCACATGCCAAAGCCACTCTAAAAGCAAAATGCACACTTTTCAGGGAAGAATCTTCCACTAGCATATAAATCATTAAAGAATTTAAAGGACTAAGAACAACTGGTCAAATGCAGTGATAATTGGTACAGTATTTTGACTAATATCATCATAGTAGTATTTATTCAACTTTCCCACAGGCACTATTTAGGGGATAGGAGGTCATGCCAAAGAAAGTATTCAACTGGCAACATTATTATGAAACTTATTTGTGTTTGGCAATGAAGGTAAATGAATAGTATATATTTCAGCATTAGATACAGAGTAAATTAGATTCTGACACATATTTAACAAGTTTTAACAACTTTTGTGTGCTAGATGTAATGCTAGGTGCTAGGGATATATGAAGATAGAAGCTTATGAGCTAGTGGAGAAGGCAAATATTCATATCACAGATTATAATATAACATGATCATTACATGATCTTAAGGGAAAGCAAGCTTAAGACTATAAAGAGAAGGGAGAGAAGACACCTCAGAGCTGATCCTGTGGGAGTGGACTAGGAAAACAAGAGTAGAGGGAGGGGGAATTCTGGGAAGATGGAATTGCACTGTCCAGAAGCATAACGTGACAGAGACTAGTGTGTTCTGAGAGTGTAAGTGTAAGGGTGGTAAGGGCAAGGTGATTCATGCACGATGACACGACAACAGAGAGATCTTACCAGGAAAAGCCTCCCCTTTGAGCTGTTTCCACTTTTTTGGCTTTAATGAATAAAGCTGCTATGAATATGGCACAAGTCTTTTTTGAACATATTTTTAAAAAATTTCTCTTGAATAAACACTCAGGAGTGGAACTCCTGTTTCACAGAGTCTATATATATTTAACTTCATAAGAGACACCATACAATTTTTCAGAGTAGTTGTACCACTCTATACTCTTACCAGCAGTGATGAGAATTCTTGCTATTCCACATCATGGTCAAAATTCAATGTTGTCAATCTTCTAAATCTTAAGATTTTACTGGACACATACTGGCATATGAGTGATTTTACTTGGCATTTGATGGTTAATGAGGTTATTCATATTTTAATGTACTTATTGGCTATTTATAAGTCATCCTTTGTGACATATCCAAGTCATTTGTCTATGTGTGTTAAGTGTGTTGTCTTCTTATTAACAAGTTGTAGGTATGCCTTACGTATTCTGAATGTAAGCCTTCAGCCAAACACATGTGTTGTAAATATTTCTCTCACTCTGTAACTATTTATTTTCCTAATGGTGCTTTTTGATAAGCAGAGGGTTTTTTTTTTTACTTTGATAAAGTTCAATTTATTGATATTTTCCTTTTACAATTAGTGCTTTCTCTGGCCTATAGTTGCCCACCTGTCATTGCAAAGATTTCCCCTTATATGTTTAAGTTGATGATGATCTTGAATTAGTTTTTTGTGTATAATATGAGATAGGGATACAGGTTCATTTTTTTTGCATACATAGGTATCCAATTGTGTCTGAATTATTCACTGAACAAAACCATTCTTTTAACCATTACCACTGAATTTCTTCGGCACCTTGTTGAAAATCATTTGACCCTATAGTTGTGAGTCTATTTCTGAACTATTCTGTTGTATTCCGCAGATTTATCTGTCTTACCTTTTGTCAATACTACTCCATTTTGCTTATCATAGCTTTGAAATAAGTTTTGAACTAAAAATCCAGTAGATTGAGTCTTCCAACTTTGCTATTCCCCACCCCCCCAAAATTGCTTTGGCTATTCTAGGTCCTTTGGTTTTCCATATATATCTTAGAATTAGCATGCCATTTTCTACAAAAAAAAAGCCCTATGGAATTTTGATTGGGGTTCCACTAAATCTGTAGATCACTCTAGTGAGAACTGACATCTTGATAATTTTGAGTGTCAACCCTGAACATCATTATCTTTATTTACTTAGGTCTTTTTTTTTTTTTAATTTTCAGCCAGTATTGTATATATTTTTTTAGCACAGAAATCTTGTACTTCTTTCATTAAATTATTTCCAAATGTTTACAATGTTTTTGGATGCTGTTATAAATTTTATTTTCAAATCCTATTTGCTTAAAAAATGAAAAAAAAATCTTCATTGTTTTCTCATTGTGGAAAAAATAAAGATATGGAGAAGTAACAGTTATAACATGACCACCCAGGGGCACCTGGGTGGCTCAGTCGGTTAAGTGTCCAACTTCAACTCGGTTCATGATCTCACAGTATCTCACTCAGCCCCACGTCAGGCTCTGTGCTGACAGCTCATAGCCTGGAGCCTGCTTCAGATTCTCTGTCTCCCTCTCTCTATCTCTGCCCCTTCCCTGCTCATGCTTTGTCTCTGTCTCTCAAAAAAAATAAAAAACATAAAAAAAAATTTAAATGAAAAAATATGACCACTCAAAGATAATTATTATTAGCATCTTTGTTCATACTCAATAGTCTTATTTATATGCATATCTACATATGCATATTTTAAAAATATAAATAGTAAGTCTGTTCTTTAGAAATAAAAATGGGGGCACCTGGGTGGCTGAGTTGGTTAAGGGTCTGACTTCGGCTTAGGTCAGGATCTCATGGTTCCTGGGTTTGAGCCCTGTGACGGGCTCTGTGCTGACAGCTCAAAGACTGGAGCCTGCTTCAGTTTCTGTGTCTCCCGCTTTCTCTGTGTCCCTCCTCTGCTCACATTCTGTCTCTTTCTGTCTCTCAAAAATGAATAAACATTAAAAAAATAAAAAATAAAATGAAATAAAAGTGAAATCAAACCAACACCAGAATAACCCAAGAGACTTTAAAGGCAGCCCTAGACCTACATTGCTGTTATTTTTTAAAAACTTGGAGCATCTGGGTTGCTCAGTTGGTTAAGTGTCTGACTTCAGCTCAGGTCATGATCTCATGGTTTGTGGGTTTAAGTCCCACATCAGGCTCTGTGCTAACAGCTCAGAGTCTTGAGCCTGCTTTGGATTCTGTGTCTCCCTCTCTCTCTGCCCCTCACCTGCTCATGCTCAGAAACTGTTTATTCTCTCTACATCAAAAATAAATAAAAACAAAAAAATATTTAAAACCTTTATATACATTCATTGTTTGGAGATGAGAACAAATTTTTCTCATAGAAACAATGTATAAATGATAGATTACCAATTCAGACAAAAAAGACCAAAAAAAAAAAAAAAAAGAGGAAAGAAAAGAAAGAAAGTAAACAAACTCCTACTTAATCCATAATAGCTTTTAGCCCTCTGATCTGGGATATTAATCTCCTAAACCCCTGTAAGGAGAGAGACACAGGATGGAGCTGGTAGACAAGGGTGCAGAAGCTTTAGCAAGAGCAGGAGATCAGAGTCACACAAGGAGTCCTGTGCAACAATGACTCTGGAGCTTCTGGATATAAGCTTCAGAAGTCAGTTGGGTTCTGGCAGCAAGAGAACTGTGTAGTAAGACAAATTTATCTGTATTAATCATCCCCAAAGCAATTCTACTGAGGCTGAAATTCACGAGGTCCAACCTCAGGCTGTCATCTTGTCCAAGAAACCTGTCCCACTGACTTAGGTAATCTCCAAATAATTTAAATATTGCCTCTCTCAAACACCAGGCTGTCAATACATAGCCTACAGAACTATTTTTGTTTAAATCTTTTGCATCCCTGTTGGCATCATCCTATAGGTTTTCTAGAATTCTCTTCTCCATGTTATGTAAAACTGTTTCCCTAGCCAAACCCCAGAAGACTTTTTTCTTCTCCAATCCTCTTTCTCCCAGGTCTGCATTCCCTAAGCCCAAAGAAGCATCTGGGTAATGGCAGAATACTTTCTGAATAGCCAGGGTTAAGGAAAATGCTAGAAAGCCTCCACATTACGTACTCTACTGCATCTTTCTGAACAGAAGTTTCCTAAGTCAGGAAAAGTCCATGTCACTGGGAAGATATCTGGAAAGTTCTGGAGGCTGGGAAAAGATAAGATATTCATAAGGCTGGGTTTTTATTCTTACATGTAAAGCTAATAGATACATAAGAAGGTACTCTAGAAGCAAGTCATTTTCAGAGCCTCCATTGTTTAACCACCCAACACATTGGCTCCAGCTTATTGTCAAGGAGGGCCTGGGTTTGGAATTCCTGCGGAGTCATGCAGACACAGGTCAGGAGGGAACCGCTTTGGCAGTGCAAAACAGGGAAGCTGGCACAGTGGCCATCCACACTGTGTTGATCTTTGGTCTGATACTTGTTTTTAGTTTCACTTTCTTTTAATTATGGTCCCTCTATATCTGACCTGAACAGCACTATTATTCTGGTTTGTTAGTTAATTTTAATGATAACAGCATATTACCATTAGAGTAGCTTCTCGGGTCACAGTGTATTGAAGAGAGCAGATTGTTAATTAAATGGCAATGTTTTCTAAATTTTGAAGTAATTCCTAAAGTTAATAGTTATTAGTTACCTTGAAAAGGTAAAAATTAAATCAGTATATAAAATCAGTACATAATTAGCAAGCTGCCCTCCAAGAAGCAGATCACATCACACTCTGTCCAAAAGGAACACTTTGCTGACGAGGCACTGACATAGTTAAGAGAAACCATGAATCACGAGGGGCCAGGAAAATGGTGCTGCCCAGCTCACATTCAGAGGCAGCATAATTTATGAAGCACTGAGGACAGTGGGAGGTAGGCTGTCAGAAATGCTAAGTTCTCTGCGGAATTATTACATTCCCTTTGAAAGATTCTATGTCATTGAAACGAGGTAATCTGGGGAAGCTTGGAGGTTCTATACAATTGGGAAAAGTGCAAAGATACTTGGAAATGAAGCCAAATTTCTTCAGCCCTTTTCCCACTGGAAATCAGACCCAAGGTCTTATGAAAACAGACGTTCTTTTCAAGCATCAGAAAGAAATAAAAAGATGCCCATGGCAGTTGGAAACTTCCAGATTCACCAATACCAGAACAGTCAGAAATTGCAGCGACCCTGTCTTAAGATCTATGTTTTCTTTAATCCTCAGCCCACTCTTTTTAATTATTTAAGATCAGATATTGTCTATGGGTTCAAGGGAAAGAGAAAAATGTAAAAATTAACAATATATGTTGATGCTTGAAGACACTTATTACTAATTACATTTATTATTCCATTTGATAAGTAATAATTTCTATAATCACTTCAGTACTGAAGTTAGGTGCTTTGTATGAGTTATTTTATTTAATTCTGTCATAAAAATAAGCACCACCTTCAGTTTAGAAATGGAGAAACTAAGGCTGAGAGAGGCCAAGCAACTTGCCCAAGATCACACAATTCATCAGTGGTGGAGCCTATATTCCAGTCATTTCCTTTAGCTTTTATAAACATATCAAGTTTTAATCTAATAAAAAGATTAAAATGACTAAATCTACTTGACATTTTGGAATGGAACATGATTCACCTTGAAGAAGAGCACTCTGGATTTTGGCATAGCAGACTGGCTATTTTTTTTTTTTTTGGTCAAATCATTTTTATACAACCCTTGTCTGGTCCATAATGACTCTGTGGCATGTACTCCCTGAATATAGATGAAATCACTCCAGTGGTAACACCTCAGTGGAATGTTCCCTCAATAAGAGAGGAAGTTTATTCAACTTTGGAAAGTGGTATTTGCAAACTATTCCAAAAGCACCTCATACTACTTCAGACTCTTTTTCCTCCCTCCCTGTCCATATACCTAGCTTGTCCATTAGGAAGGACTTGGATCATAAAGGGACTTCTTTTAATAGGTTGTATTATTTTCTGACAAGCAGCCATTTATTTCCTTGGAGGTCCATTATACTCACTATCCATTTCCATGGGAGTAGGTAGCCCTGTTTCTGAGGTATATATATGAAGTTTTATAACAGTTTCTATGGTGACAGAGGATGAGAACATTACCTCAAGCCATTTAAAATGATAATTCACCAAAACCAGTGCATACGATTTAGTTTACTACCTGACCATTGAAAGGTCTAAGGTAACTTGGTTGGCAGTTTGAAGAAACCTTTTATTCCTCACGTCTTTGTATCAGGTAGCTACCTGGTCAGAAAATTGATTTCCAGAAATGTGAATGGCCATAGTCCAATTTTAGCAACAAATTTAGTTGAACTTTTGTGGTAAACAATGTCATTTCCTAGGTGCAGAGTGATTGGACTTCAAAATGAACCGTCGAGCCCACAGGCAAGCTTAGTACAGCAAGCAGGCCTGGTTTCCAGGCTAGGCGTTAAGCTTTTCTCTTCTGAATCAAATATCAGAAATAAGCCTTTCCCATTTATGTATGATACCAAAATAAATAGAGGTCCCTCACAAGGGAAGGCTTTTGATTGAGCTCAGTTTAACAGGTGGTTATGGGAGTGTAATGTGACATCACGGAAAGACAGCAAGCTGAGCGCCCACCAGAACTGGATTCAAATCCTAGCTTTAGTTGTGGAGCCCTGAGAGAATTGGTTATCTGCTTCAAGGCTCTTTCTTTACTGGGAATTAAAGACAATAATGCTTCCATTCACAGGGTGTTTTAAGGATTGCAAATAATATATATGTAATCTGGGACCTCATGTTTCTATCTTGGGGAAAAGAGGCTAGAAGCAGTCAGAAATAAATCATATCCTTTACTTGGGTTTCTCAGAGCACAACAAAGGCAGTCTTATTTGTAACTGACCACAGTACTTCCTAAATTAACCTCTTCTCCAATATCCTCCCCAAAGTCCTTCCTTCATAGAGCTATCCTTTCTTTCTCTCTCTCTTCCTCCAACTCACTAGTTCTGTTTCTCTGGCTGCCAGTATCTCAGTTCTTTATCATAAGTCTCCAGGAACCTGGCAACAAAGTCTGATTCTCCTCAGAGGGCAGATAATAGAAGGTATAGAACAAAATCCGGAATTATCTTTAGATGGCAGAAGGGGTACGGCAAGGGTTGCGAGCACATACTATAAGGAAATTTGCTCTGTCATATACATGTAACACTTACTTCAGTGCCTGGAACCTAGTTGGTACTCAATAAAAAGTTCTAAATTAGTAAGCATCTACAATATGTCAGATACTTGTCTCATGATCCTGGGGATTAGACCCCAATTTTAAGTAAGATAAGATCCCTGCTTCAAGGATTTCACAGTGAAGAAGTTATTCTTGAATTTAGGTGTCTGTTTCAAGCATCTGTGTCATCACTCAAGTAATGAACGTGTGTGCACTCAATTATTTCCATCTAATATATTAGGCATAATAAAACATTTATATGGTAGAAATGACAAATTAGTTCCAGAAAACTAATTTTAAAATGACCAGGCAACATTTCTTACAAAACAAACAAAATCCCAAAACAACCCATTGAAAGCAAGTTATTTAACAAATGCATTTATTAGTTTTAAATTTAGCAACAAATTCTATTTGTGGGTTGCATGATAATTGAAGTCCTATCAATGTACATAAATTGTGTCATTGCTTTTTATCAATTATTTCATCCACTCTTGGATTGAAATGATAAACAGATATTTCATTTATTAATTCCTTGCTTCTTTCCTCTTTTATAACTGCTACTTTATTCTAGCCCTAAAGGATTGTGGAATCTGAAGTGAGCTACTTACTACCTGTATTTTGTGGCAAATGATTTAAGTTCTCAAAGTTAATATCTGTTAAGTGGAGTTAAATTTCATAGTATCCACCGCATGATATTACTGTAAAGATTAAATGAAACTATATGTCTTGAGCATCTAACATAAGTCTGGCACACTATGCCAATAATTAACAAATGGTTATTATTATTGTCATGATTACCATTATTATTTATCATTGCTATCATACTAATTTATTATATAAGCTGGGTTCTATGAGTTGCAAACAGGAAAGACCATTATTTTTAAATGTCATTGCCTTCCAACATGTTTGTCTTATCTCCCTTTCCTGTCCCTGGATGATATCTTAAGCAGATACTGTAGACTTTTTCATTACTTTAGCATATTAGACAACAGTCTCATTTTCAGAATTTAAAAAGTCTAGTCCAATCTAAATCAAACTTCCATTTCCCATCCAGTTTATAGCTTCTTCCCTCACTCCAACTTAGGCCTGGCCAGGGAGTCCCCAGATCAGTGGTGGCACTGAAAGAAAGTCTGTTTCTTGGCCCTCCTTGCTCCATTTTTCCTTTCACCTGCTTCGTTTATTTATTTATTTATTTTTAACATTTATTTACTATTGTGAAACAGAGAGAGACAGAGCATGAACAGGGGAGGGGCAGAGAGAAGGGGAGACAGAGAATCCAAAGCAGGCTCCAGGCTATGAGCTATCAGCACAGAGCCCGACGTGGGGCTCGAACACAGAAACTGTGAGATCATGACCTGAGCTGAAGTTGGACGCTTAACTGACTGAGCCACCCAGGTGGGCCACCTGTTTCTGGCTCCTGCAGGATAGGTATGGAGAAGATAAGTTAAAGGGATGGAGGGGACTAGAGGAGATGATGGTACCTACTGCTCCTTGTACTTCCATCCTGGTTCTTTCTTGGTGTACTCTTTCGAATGGCCTCAGTCCTAGTAGCTCTCCAATGCTGGTCCTTTCTTCCATGGACTATTTTTGTGTGTTCTTTAGCAACAGTCACCCCTCCACCCCCCTGCTGTCAAGAATGCCAAATACTGTTCTGTTCTCCAAAAAGAAAGTGATACTCTGGCCCAGCTTGCAGCTCTGGAACACAGCTACCTCCCATGCTGTACATTTGGCTTGGGGGAAATTCACTCCCCTTCTCTGGTCAAATTCCAGAAGGCCAGGCTCTCCATTGCTATTCTCTCTGTCCTTGCCCACCTTCAGGTGGGAGTCAGTTATCAGCCTCTCTGTTTCCCAAACTCTAGAGAACATGTGATTTGAGAAGAGACACAAACCATTGCACTTTCAACTTTTGCAAATCCCCTTATTTCACAGACTCTTCTCTTTAATGATTCACTAACTTCTCTGACATAGGATGGGGTTATGATAGAACGGGCAGTCAAAGAACCAGTTAGCAAATCATGCATGGATGTATTTAGCAACTTTCTTTAGAATGTATGAACTCCTACTACCTATTGTCCTCAGCTGTGGCTCTTTGAAAGGGAAGGCTTTCCCTGAGACAACAGGAAAAGTCCCATCTAGCATCCTGTTACATTTTTATTATGCCTGAACTTTTACAACAATCTCTTAATTGGTTTTCCTGCTGCCCACTGCCTGCTATTTCATTCCATCCCATACCTAGCTGCTAGATTAATCTTTCTCAAAAAATGCTGACTCCTGTCATGTTTTCCTTTTTGGTCCATTGTTGTAGCTGGCATGCGTTGTCTACATCCCATCAGCACGTACAAAAAAAAAAAGCTTTATGTCTCTAAACTGAATGTAATCCCAGATGTTAATCCACATACCACAAGAGTAAAATTTCTGGGAGTCCCAAAAGCTCCTATGACACTGGTTTGCTTTTAACTGTTTATTATGTCACGTAAGTTCCCAGACCACCAACAAAAACTTCACTAATTCAATGAGGTATTTACAGAATTTTGGAGAGAACATCTAACTCAACTTTCCTGTTTTATACATGACGAAATGGTGACTCAGAGAGGTCATAACTTACTCAAAGTCACCAGGTTATTTGAGAAACTAGAACAAGCACCCAGGTCCCCTGATTCCTAGAGTCAGGTTGATTGTGGCCTGCCAGGTGACAGCATGCCACTTTGTTTCATTTCTTTGTAGACCACTGTCCAATTATTCCTTGTATTGCAGAAGGTAACCCACCAATAACGGAAAGGGAACATTCTTTCTGAAATTGGCATTAAAGCCTTCTCTAATAGCATGAAGGGGAAGACAATAATTATTATCAAAAATAACTAAAATGGACTGCAGACATAGAATTTGTCTCAAAAAAGATGCTGATGGATCTTTTTGGTAATGCAAGGGAAGGCCGAGGACATATCCTGGATGTGAAAGGCTGAGCCAAACAAGCCAAATTGCTTTAAATAATAAAGTAACAGGAATTTTCCATTTCCAGTGAGAATTGGGAGGGAGGTATTTTGACAGGTCTGGGACTCAAAGAAGAGAGAATAAGGGGGGGAAAGGTCCCTGGAAATGAAGAGAGTGGGCACACCAAAGGAGAAAACAGCTAAACAGAAATTCTCTATGGTCAAAAACGTGAGAAGCAGAGAAGTTTTATATTCAAATTGAAGTGCTTTTCTATACTGTACTGTGATCACCTGCTGTGATCCACAAATCTTCAGTAAAAGTCTGTTATGTACACAATGAGTATTAGACCTACCTTGAGAAACAAAGGATGACACCAATTGCTCATGCCTGGGTAAAGCGGACTGGGGAGAATGAAAACATCACGGAAGGTCCTAACTGCTACATTACTGTGCTTAGCAGAATAATAACTCCCCAAAGATGTCTGTGTCCTAATCCCAGAAACATGTGAGTATGTTATTTATGTGGCAAAGGAGAATTAAAGTGGTTGCTAACTGGGATGCCTGGGTAGCTCAGTTGGTTGAGCCTCTGACTTTGGGTCATGATAGCACAGAACCTGCTAGGATAGTCTCTCTGTCTCTGTCTCTGTCTCTGTCTCTCCTCTCTCTCCTTCTGCCCCTCTCCTCTGCTTGCACTCTCTCTCTCTTAAAGAAACAAAAAGTAGTTGCTAATCAACCGGGAGATTCTCCTGGATTATTTAGATGAGCCAAACATAATTACTAGTATCTTTAAAAGTGGAAGCAAGAGGCAGAAAAGGTCAAGTGATGCAGTGTTAGAAGGACTCCATCTACCATTGCTACTTCTGTAGACAGAGGAAGGGGGCTATGAGTCAATAAATATGAATAGCCTCTAAAAGCTAAAGAAGACAAAGAAATGGACTCTTCCCTCAAGCCTGTAGAGAAGAATGTAGCCCTGCTGCCACCTCTATTTTAGCCTATTGAGACTTATGTTGGACTCCTAACCTACAGAATTATCAGATAGTAAATTTCCTTTTTTTTTTTTGGCCACTGTATTTGTGGTAATGTTTTATGATTGCCTAATTTGGATATGATAAGAATCTTAATACATACTTATATTTAACCCAAATGTTTCCAAGTGCTTTAGCTTTCTGGATTGAACCTTATGATAGTGCAAAACTGGTCCCAATTTTCCCAAAGATTTCCAAAGTGGCAAGTGGTTGTGGTTGTACTTGTGGTTGTCTCAGGCTGCTCTTATACAATCAACGCTCTTGATTATTTCCTGAATTATTTCCACTTGATTCACATTAGCATTCAAGACCCTATACAGGCTTGCCCCAACTTGCTTTTCCCACTTGATCTGTCACCATTTCTCTTCACAAATCCTAAATTCCTGCCAAAGGGGACCATGCATCTCATGCAATCACAAATATGCCTCTCTCTACCTGCTTTTGCTGGTGCTGTCATATCACCCAGAAAGCTCTATCTTTTCCTTCCTGCACCCCAGGCCTGATAATTAATCTTCTATTTTTAGTGTTTATTTATTTTGAAAGGGAGAAGCGGGGGGAGAGAGAGAGAGAGAGAGAGAGAGAGAGAGAGAGAGAGAGAACCGGAAGCAGAGAGAGAATACGTGCTAAGAACAAGGAGCCCAACGTGGGGCTTGAGCTCATGAACTGTAAGATCATGACCTGCGCTGAAACCAAGAGTCCAACACTCAACCACCTAGTGAGCCACCCTGGCACTCCCTGATAATAATCTTCTTGTCCTTCCAACATTGCCACATTTCCACAGCCTCCCAGGACAGCCCTCCCTAGAACTTCCTCAGCATATGTTCTTAGCTCTCTTATGATCATTTCTGATAACTTACTTGCAGCTTTGGTTATTTGAATCTCTTAACTTATCGTGTTGACTGGAGGCTCCTTGAGGGCATTGGTGTGTATCGCTTATCTACATCCTCCCAATGTTGAGCACAGGGCTTTCCACATCACAGACACTCAATACATGTTTGCTGAACGGGGTCATGAGAATATTGTGGTCTAAACAACTTATTTAAAGTAGAACCCATTATAGTTCACACTATCAGCAAAAACATACATGTCTTTATATCTTTTTTTCTGAACGCCATGGTTCATAGTTCAAAAAGGAACAAGCATATAACTTATGCTAGGCACTATCTTAGTGTGCCTGTTTACACAGTTATCCTAGCATGGTTATTGACAGTGCCACTTTCACTCCAAAAGCTTGCCAGTATGGATGGTACCTTGGATGCTCATCTGACACTTGGAGGACATAGGCTATAAAGGCAGTCTCTGGCTTTCTTCCTTTCCTCAATATGATTACTAGAAAGTAATTGCTTCTACAAGGTGCCCTCTTTGCTCCACCTCTTTGGCATGCCTCTCTTCTCTGTTTTTTCCTTCCATGGCAACCATTAATGTTTAGGTCCACCCCTCCTTCTCCCAGCCTCATCCCTACTTCCTACCCTTGGTTTGGTCTAGAAAAGTGTCTACAGCAGCAAGATTTGAGGAAGAAGACAGAGGAAGGCAGGATAAATTTCCAAGTTAGCTGCTCCCTTGTCACTCTCATCATTCTTGTGTCACCTGCCCCATCATCTTGGTCTTATTTCAGTGTTTCCAGATATCATTCCTAAACTTTATTGTTGTGTTCCTTATCCTTCAGTGTCTGACCCTGCTTTATATCTCAACATCCATGACTGATTTTAGCTCCAGACTGATATTATGGGAAAGATCCCCAGTACCTACCTTATATTCAAGGTGATCCCCAATTTCAGAGCAGCAGAGATGCTCCAAACATTTCAAATTGTAACTCAACATATTTTCCTATAGCAGTAATGCCCAAAATGTGTTTTGGGGAACTCTAATTTTGGGTGTTAATATCTGTTACTCAGTGAAAAGGTTTCAAAGTCAAAGAAGGTTGATGAATTCTCCATGGGACAATTTTAAGCAGTTTTCTTTCCTGCAGAACTTCTTAAAGCCTTTAATATGCAAATGTACATTATGAATCTCTGAGTGGGATATATGATATGCTGTGTTTCCCAAACTTATTTGGCCTTAGAACTTTTTTTCCTTGAAACTTTCTTAAGGGAATATTGGTCTGTGAAACATACTTTGTCTTATAGGGACATATTTAACTCTTGTGAGTTAGGCATAGGTTCTTATGAAGTGACAGAGGCTTCTATGGAAAACAGACATTACTGTTCTAGTGGGACAATGCATTATCAGTTCTACAACTGCATTTTTGGAATATAGCAGGTTGTGAAATGGACAACAGCATGTAAGAGCCTTCCAGCTATGAACTGTGTGACTGTCCAGAAAGCAGAGGCAGATGATCAAGTAGAAGGCAACTCGGATCATAGGTCAGAAGACCTGGTATTTCGTTTCAATCTCACCACTATTGGCTGGGTATTCTGAGCAACATTTAACATGTATCCTTGGTTTTTTCACCTATAAAATGGAGTGATTAATGATGGTGTTTAAAAAAATTATTCCTGTTTAACATACCTCATAGGACTTTTAGGAGGTTCTAATGAGATGATAGCATAAAAGAATTCTGAAAAGAGTAGACTTTTCTTAGTAAGTATATACTAAAATACCATATTAGTGCTTCACTAGCTTGGTTTTGCAATAGGGACAAGTATACAAACCCACAGATAACCTTCAAACCTTTTCCCCCCCAAAACACTTCAAACCAAATTATTCTCCCCAATACTGGTAATAACAAGTAATTCATAAACTTGAATTTCAGTTTTTTCTTCTTTCTAGATCTTCTCTCTGGTGAAGGGAAATGCAGAAGTCAAGAGAAAAATGAAATCAATGAAGGGAAGTAGAAGTCCTCCATTTAATAAATTGCATAATCAGGATAAGATAGGTCATTGTCAGATTTGAGCTTCAAGGGAGATCTGATTGATTTGGAAACAATGCAAGTGGGACAAAGTCCATCCTCAGATTTTCAGGTAACTTTGGATCCAAAGTTATTAGTTATCACTTAACATTCCCATTGGCAAAAAAAGCATGCCTCTACTGAAAGCCTAAAATATCATCCTTGATACCATGAACATATCATTTCACAAAAAAGCAGGAACTATTAGTTACCACACTTCCCCTCAAGCGTGGGGCAAAACATGTCACTGGGTCGTGGGCAACAACATAGGTCTGTTTCTTGGTCCTCTCAGCTTCAGGACAGAGAGTGGTCTAGTAAATCATCTCACTGCATTCTGGGTATTCTTGAGCAATATTCAGCCTTCCTGCTTCAGAAACTTAGAGGAGGGGAGCTCTGAGTCACATTTAAAAATATAATTTACCTGGAAGATTCTGGCATGTTAAGCCTGGGTTAGCAATTAAGTTTAAGTCCTTGCTCTATTTGCTTGAAATGGAACCTGTTGCAAAAGTGAAAGTGCTATGCTGACAAGTAGTTGCTAGAGTAATCTCCATTGTTTATTACTTTAATGGTAGAACTCATAGATGATTCTAGGAAGGCTAATTCTAAAGGCAAACATGCATCCAAGGAAGGGTGCTTCCTACTATGGTCATATATGCATTTATGTTTAGTGACTACTTGAGAACGGGAATTTCTCTGTAGATAACACAACTTAGCATCTAATTTAGAGACATTTTCTTCAAATCATCTCATTGTTTCCTCTTAGAAACTACTTTGAATGCTGCCTTTTTTTTTTTATCACTTGTATCATGTGATATAAGAAAGTAACATTTTATGAGCAAGCATGGCTTACCTGGGACTCTTTCTAAATTGTTTTATTATATATTACTGTATTTATTGTCTTTCTT
This sequence comes from Suricata suricatta, assembly GCF_006229205.1. Lineage (NCBI taxonomy): Eukaryota > Metazoa > Chordata > Mammalia > Carnivora > Herpestidae > Suricata > Suricata suricatta. The sequence goes on along the minus strand of NC_043705.1, from coordinate 58,205,475 downwards.
CTTAAACAAAGGATATCAAAGAAGATTATACAAATTCATCATTAATCTGAATACACGATGAACTACTTGTTTGCCATTTCATAGGTATAATTTTCTCTTGGTTTTCTCCATAGTGACTCAGTGTTGAAAAATGCTAACTAGAACCTAAGTCCCCTTTACTTCTCTGCTTTAGGTTCTACTTTGGCCACTTCTTTTAAAAACATTTAAAACATTTTTTAATGTTTACTTATTATTTCTGAGAGAGAGACAGAACGTGAGTGCGGGGAGGAGAAGACAGAAAGGGAGACACAGAATCCAAAGCAGGCTCCAGACTCCCAGCTGTCAGCACAGAGCCTGACTCTGGACTCAAATTCACAAACTAGGAGATGGTGACTTGAGCCAAGGTGGGATGCTTAACCGACTGAGCCACCCAGGATCCCCCCTTTTTTTGAATTTTTAAAATATTTTTATTTTTTATTAAAAAATATTTTTAATGTTTATTTTTGAGAGAGAAAGAGCATGAGCAGGGAAGGGGCAGAGAGGAGACACAGAAGCTGAAGGAGGCTCTGGGCTCCGCACAGAGCCCAATGTGGAGCTCAAACTCCTTAGCCTTGAGATCATGATCTGAGCCAAAGTCGGATGCTCAACCAACTGAGCACCCCAGGAGCCCCCCATTTTTTTATTTTTAAAGTTTATTTGTTTATTTAGAGACAGACAAAGACAGCATGAATTGGGGAGGAGCAGAGAGAGAGAGAAAAGAGACAGATTCCCAAGCAGGCTCTGCATTGTCAGCACAGAGCCCAATGCAAGGATGTGAATCATGAAACCTGAAACCAAGAGTTGGATGCTTAATAAACTGAACCACCCAGATGCCCCCACCCTTTTTTAAGTTTATTTTTTTTATTTTGAGAGAGAACCTACTGGAGCACAAATGGGGGAGGGGTAGAGAGGGAAAGTGAGAATCTCAAGCAGCCTGTCTGCACAGAGCCTGAGGCAGACTCCAACCCATGAAGTGCAAGTTCACAACCTGAGCCAAAACTAAGAGGCAGACACTTAACCTAATGATCCACCCAGGCACTCCCTACTTTGGCCACTTCTTAGCACATGCCACTAGTTCTAGGCATTAGTTTGAATTTTTCAACAGTGAATTAATTAGCACACATTCATTGTTGTGGTTAAGGAGGGAGAGCAATTTAAACACAGAAATAAGATTGAGAAGAGTTAAGAGAAATAGGTTATTTCATCTTTCAAAGATAAAGTCTGTGGAAGGAATCTTCTTCGTGCTCATTAGGAACACAAACCTCTATATATCCATGGAAGAATGGGGAGCAAAAGGAATTTCAATTACTTTTTCATGAAATCTGACCCAGAGTTGAACAAAGAGAATTTGAAAGCTTTTGCATATCCCACTTGTGGGGTGGAGGTGGGGGACATCAATATTTCCCCCACTTCTCTGGTATTGCTTGAACAAAAAGAATTATTGAAATTAAACTTGTTCAGGTTTTTATAAATCAAAATGTCAACAAATACAAGCACTAGTCTAGTTACAAGAGACTGTAGCTTACAGAATAAAACTAACCCTGTCTCTCTCTCTTTTTTTTTAAGTTCTACAAAGAACACATTGTTTATTCTTGTGTAAAAACGTCATGTAAAGAAGCTCTCTGTCAAGTAGTCTATTTTTATTTGGTTGTTTCATAACTCAATTATCATGTTCCTCTCTGTCTAATAATTAGCATATGCATAGTAACAAGGCTTGAAAACCTGTTCTTTTCCCCACTGTGTGTCAGTTAAATTTCCAAGGTGTTTGGAGAATGGGTTGTGCCTGTGTAGGTGAGTTGTCTTTCCCTGCTGCTCTGGCAGCTTGCCCCTGTGCAGTGTTGAGGGTCAGCTTTTGGAGAAAGTCCCAGCCAGAGGCCTGAGCAGGGACTTCCTGCCATCTGGACCAGTCTGGAGCACAACGAAAGATGTCAGCAAGAAGGACTCAAATGACTCCTCTCCAGTTCCCTGGGGATGAGCAGTATTTCCCTTAGTTCCATGATTGGGGAAATTTAACCGTCAGTACCAGTAATCTGATGCATACATTTTGAGCTCTGTATTTGGTCACCTTCCATGCTCCGGTTTTTGTGGCTGCTTATCACCTTTCAAATACTTTTTCTATGTTTGAGGAATTCCCCATAGCACAAGTCCTGCCTACCCATCGTATAGGGCCCAAATGCATTTTCCCAGCTTCTTTTATAACAACGATGCACAGTTATGACCTGGGCTCAGGCAATCCACCTTCTTTTAGGAGAAATTGTTCTGGAAGAGAACAATGAGAGGAAGTAGGTGCCTTACAGAAAACATTTTCTGGCAAAAGTGGCAGTAGAGGCTTCTGGCTTTGGAGGGAGGACAGCAATTGAGTTTCTGGCATTTGATGTCCAGCCCTAACAGTGAACACTGAGATGACGGACATATGGCTCGAGGGGTCTTCTATGGCAATTGTCATGGATGTAGTGCTAAGATCTTCTTTGCAATAATTAAAAATTTTTTATTTTTTATTTTTATTTTTAAGCTTTTAATGTTTAAATTTATTTTTGAGAGAGACAGAGAGCATGAGCAGGGTAGGGGCAGAGTGAGAGGGAGACAGAGAATCTGAAGCAGGCACCAGGCTCAGACCTGTCAGCTCAGAGCCCGATGCGGGGCTTTAACTCACAGACTTTAAGATGATGACCTGAAACAAAGTGAGACACTTAACTGACTGAGTCACCCAGGGGCCCCTAAAATTTTTTTAAAGGCATCTAATGTAATTGTTCATTAGACACATACATTCTGAAAATCAAAGCATTTAATTTGATATGTTGGATTTTTTTTAAGTTATGACAACTTTTAAAAATGACAACTTTTAAGTGCATTATTTTCCATAGGTAAGGGGATATAGTTTGTGAGAAATAAACTCAAAGACCAAGATGTTCGTGAGAAACTGGTGAGGGGTGGTTACTCTTCACATGTTTTGGGGGCATATTCATTTAGTTTGCATATTGTCATTTACCCCTTTTAGAGCCCCCTTCTCCCTCTTCTTCCACCTTCTTCTCACATCCGTATTATTGCTCTAATCTGGTTTTACCTAGGGTTGGATGGACAAAGATTCTCTAGTATATAGCATGGCATCTAGGAAGGAATGCAGAACCCAATTAACTGTGGTAGGTAGAGGGGTTACAATGAAAGAGGAACAGAAAAACCCATCTAAATCAGTAAAAAATATATTTTTTGAAGTAAAGTCTATTTATTATTTATTTTCTAAATAATTTGTATAATTAAGACAAGATGGTATTTGTTAAGAATAGGTCAATTAGTTTTAAAAATGTAAGTCATTATTAGCCCATGGTAATGGGTCATGACCACAGCTGACATGGAAATAATAGGCAGACCCAAAGTTTGAAGATATGCTTGGACAATATTAGTAGGCTCCTTCTTTTCAGGGAAAAAAAATCATTATAAAATATTTTCTCAGCCAGAATGACACACTACAACTGTATTACTACTACAGCATGACAAATTTATGGAATCTAAATCAGTAAGTTTTAACTATAGAGATAAATTCTGAGGGATGAGGAATTTATGAACTCAGTACATAGTACTGTTACAGGAATCACAATGAAAGATCCTCACTATTTTCTACCCCTCACTCTGCCATAATGTGAAAAAGATTGATATTCTAAACTAAATTCTGATGAGCCCTTTTTTCTTTAGTCATTCTACTGGTTTTTAAAATTATCTCCCCTTCCATCTTGTACCTTGTGGCATAATTTCTACATGATAGTATTCCTGTTATAAGTACTGTTCCAGCGACTCAAGCAAAGAGAATTTAAATGCCTTCATAAAGGTCCCTCAGGTAAGGCTGTAACTGGCTGGATGGAGAAACAAAACCACAATTGACTTGCATAGTTCAGGAGTGCTCTATGCCAGTTTCTAATGTGCTAGATTCCATGAAGCTACGTAATTGCTTATTACATTTTATTAGTTCTGCCATTTTCCACTGTACAAGTAGAAAGGTAAGATATCAATATCCTCACATCAATATTTTTGTTTTTTTCTTTTAATTCCCACTGGTATTTTATTATTAATAAATAATTTTAAACTCTGCTTTGAATTATTCTTTTATTTTCTCAATGTTCCGTTATTCTGAAAATAGCATTTATAAGGGTAGGAGATCTAGAGATATGGTTGGGGTTATGTAGATAAGTAGATTTAGTTCTCCCAAGGCCAGGAAGATGGCTTGACCTGTCTTCAAGCTCTATCCAAGCACTGGTGTGCAGGTGTGGGATCCACAGAGATCTTTTAGAGAAGGACATGCTATCAGGTGGGAGTGCCAGCATCTTCAGGGGCTGCCTCAGCTGCTAAGAACCACCTCTCCAAAAACAATGTCGTCCCTGAAGCAGCTCTCCTCAGATGAGTGAGACTGGGGTCTAAAAGCCAAGCCATTCTGGCAGGGGCACAGGACATCCTGACGGATAATATTTGTTCTAGAGATCTAGAGTTGACACCTAGTTAACATAGTGTATTTCAAACTCATCTCAGACTCTGTTTTCAGAGAACCTAACTTTCAACAGCAGGGAAGTTCTATAGGATCTGGAAGCTTTTCCAGTCAAAGTCTAAATGATCTAAGCCAGAATTTTGAAATGTTCCTTATCCTGAATCTATCTATGTATCTATGTAATGTTTTCAAAAAAATATGTTAATTTATTTTGAGAGAGAGACAGAGTGCCAGTAAGGGATGGGCAGAGAGAGAGGGAGAGAAAATCCCAAGCAGGCTAGGCACCTGTCAGCACAGAGTCCGATGCAAGGCTTGATCTCATGGACCGTGAGATCATGACTTGAGCCAAAATCGAGAGTCAGACACTTAACCAACTAAGCCACCCAGTGTATCTTTTTTTTAAATAATTTTTCTTTTGTTAGGTTTTGGTTCTAATTTTGGGTTTATTTTTATCTGTTTGGGAGTTTGTTGGGAAGAACTCTAGGAAGCTCTTTATACATTAGAAACCTGAAGAGAGGGGCACCTGGGTCATGTACATGCTCTCTCTCTCAATAGAAATAAGTAAACTTAAAAAACCACGTCAGAAACTGAAGAAATCAAAATGCTGATTTCCTCAAAAACTTTCATTGTTATTGAAAAGATGAATTCTCACTGAAAAATAAAATTGTTTTGAATCACATGAAGTAATTTATAGTTAAAGGACTTATACATGAAGTATAAGCAGTAAACTCTCTATGTCTATGTGAAATCTATAGATATTTAATTTTGTAAGAAGTTGGTCAAATAGATCATCTTTGCCCAGTCTTATGATATGTCTACATAGGAGTCCCAGTTCTCATTTTTCTCCATCTCTAGATCATATATGATTGTCTCTTCTCCATCCCTAACTGCACCCAGCTTAGGTCCTTCATCAGTTACCACTTGGATCCTTGTAATAATTCCTCCACTTCCATACTTCCACTGACTCTCCCATCTATCCCTCAGACAACTGTCAGAGTGATTTTCCTAAATTGCAAATATGACCAGGTAATTTCTCTGCCTAAAAATCTCTAGTGGCTCCCAAGGCTACTCAAGGATTTAAAACCCAGTCTTTTTCATAGTATTCATATAAAACTCTTTGTGAATCAGTCTTTGCTTACTCTCCAGCTTTATCTCCACAACTGTCTCCAGTCTTCCCACCACAGGCAAATTCCTTTTAGCTTCTGAAACCGGTATGATCTCTCTTCCCTTTCTGCCTTATACATGCAGCTCTCATTGTGGAAATGCCCTTCCCCACGTTCTTTTTAGATTATTGTTACTATTTTTAAAAATTTAGTTAAGTTTTATTCCTTAGTCCAGACTCCTCTCAAATGTCAAGCAAACTCTAGGTAGAAGTAGTCCAACATGCCTGCAGAGTACTCACTGCTGCTAACATCCTTCATAACACTTACAATACCATAGTGAAATATAAGCTTGTTATACTCCTCTTTAAAATATGAGCTACTCAAAGAAACTTTATGTGTGCTTACTCAGCACTTAGCACAGTGCCTACCTCATGATAATTATTTAGTAATAGCTTTATGCCTTTCTTTAAAGTTCCTTATGGTAGGGGTGCCTGGGTCAATCACTTGTTTAAGCATCTGACTTCAGCTCAGATCATGATCTCACAGTCTGTGGGTTCAAGCCCTACATTGGGCTTTGTGCTGACAGCTCAGAGCCTAGAGCCTGCTTCGGGTTTTGTGTGTGTCTCTCTCTCTGCACTTTCCCCAGCTCACACTCTGTTCCCCCTTGACATTAAAAAATTAATTTCCAGTTCTTTACGGTAGCTACTGCTTCTAACAGATTATTGCATCACCCCCACCCATTGCTTAGCAAAATACTGTGTTGCTCTATACTACATACTGTAGGTGCTCAATGAATGTTTATTGAATGGATGACTATATTGCTATTGTTTTAAGTATTACCATTCTATCTTTAATAAATGCTTAAAATATTCCAATTACCAGGAGTAGCTTAGAAAAACATTTTAAGTGTTGATTGACCAGTAGAAGTCTCTGAAGATTTTATTTCACTCTAGAGCAGTTGCCTAAACTGTGAACTACAAGCTAATAGTATTCACAGGAGAGAGACTTTGTCTATTTGCCTAGAACGTCTGTGATATTAGCTATGCAAATAAATATTTTGATTGTTCATTTGGGAGAGGAGGATTACTTGATGACTGTCTTGAAGTATATGCAGGCTTATTATGAGGAGGAGGATGACTTAATTTTTTTCCCACTGCATTGCCGATTCAATGAGGAAAAGTACTTAACATTGTATTAACAGTTAGAGATAGCAGTTTCTTCACTGGAATTAAGGAACATTGTGGAAACTCTGTCTTTGCAGATGTGACTAAATGACAAAATTCTTGTTTTCACCCTTGAATACATGGAATTTGAAATGATGACATCACGGTGACCAACTGCAACCAATCCAGAGGCTGTTGAATCTGGCATTACATTTTCTAGTTACTAAATTCAGATAAGAGATAGCAGATACATGCTATCAATATAGGACCATCTTGGGCTTTGCTAAAGAATAACAACAGCATCCTTACAGTTATACTCATTGCAGAGACGAGACCCAGGAAAACTTAAGTTCTAGTAAAAGGCCACTTATTGCATGTAATATAATTATAAGAGCAGAGAATGCCTTTCAAAGGAGTTAGGAGTTGGGTATGACTAGGGAAAGTAATGCAAGGCAAAAGGAACTGCAAGTACGAAGGGACACAGTATTGACAGATGTGCCAGGCATATTTGGGAGTTGACAGACAACACAGGGCATGCACCACCTCTGAGGAAGAAAACATTTGCTAAGCACGTATGATATGTCAAGCTCTTTGCTAGACCCAGTACATTCATTTTCTCAGTCAATCCTCATTATAACCCTAACATATAGTAGTGATATCTCAGTTTGCAGCTGACAAAACTGAAACACAGAGAAGTTAAGTGAGTTGGCTAAGATCACACAGCTAACAATGGAGAAGGGAATCCAAATCCAGGTTGTTAGACTTCAGCCACTGAAACCAAAATTTAATTCCAGAAACATTAGCAATCACTTCCCAAAGGCAAAGTACAAACGGGGGTAGTAATTGGAAGGCTTGAAAGAATGGAAACATCTTCTTTAACAATATATTCATATAAGGCTCATATAAGGCTCAACATGTAGGTATTCTATAAGCATGTGTGAATAAAGAGGCTATTTTCAAGGAGTATATACTCTGGTAGGGAAGACAGACATGCATAAATAACTACAATGTATTGATGGATCAGACGATAAAAATCTGAGGGGAGAGAAAGTTATCCTATAGGCAGTGAGGAGACATTGAAGTTTTTGAGTAGGAGAGTAACATAATGAAAGCTTATTACTGAAAACTAATCTGCTGACTATGTGCTACTTATTTCCTATTGTCAGCAACATTAAGCCACTTGGAACTCCAGGAAAGTTAGATCTGTGGTGATAGAAAAGAGGAGAAAATACTTCTCTCTCTCATGTTCCTCTCACCAAAATTCTGCTAAATTGGTTTAGATGCTGGAACAATAAATTGGAGTAACAGCAGAAGCCTAAAATCTGAAGGTGTGCTGATACTCTCTGTTCAATCACTACTATTTCTAAAAATAGAAGGAATCCCTGTGTTGGAGGGTAGGGCAGAGGGCTGGAAAGATTGCATGTTGTAAATATCTAAGAGAGCAAGGGTCTGAGGTCACTCAAGTATGACTGTTTTATTAGAGTTTTTTTTAACTAATTCATTCATTCATCCAGTCAGTCCATGAACATTTGTTTAAAGAGTGCTGCTGGGTATCTGGTACTGTTCCGGGTGTTAAGACATAGAGATCTAGTGTGAGAAAAAGTATAAGACCATTGCCCCCGTGGATTATGTAAGTGTATAGAGAAATTTAAATCATAGACATTTTCAAATACGGTATGTGATTATAAAGAAAATAAAACACAGCAACAGGAGGAAGAGTGACTGAGGATGGGGGAATAAACACTTTAAAAAGGACTCTTATAGAAAACCTTTCTGGGGAAATGACATTCCAGTGGACTTAAGTATGAGGAAAAAAATCCAGCCATGCAAAGAGCAGAAGGAAGAACATTCCAGGCAGAGGAAACAGCCAGGGCAAAGGCCCTGAGGTTGAAAGTTAGAGAAAGAGACAGCAGGAGTGGTGGCCTTTTGTTATTAGCCACATTCAGAACTCTGAAAAGCATATCTGAAATAATTCAGATAATATTTCAAATATTACACCATTAAAAGATTTTAACAATTAATGATTTGATGACTCTCATTATTCTTTCTCCTTAATAACCAATTAAAAATTTCCATCCAAAAAAATAGATACTAAAAATATTAATTTGAGTATAAAATGACAATAAAAAGGAAATGGAGGTCATAGATAATAAGGAGTCAAAAATATGGATGAAAGTTGTCAGAAGATCACCTTGCGAAGTGGGGTGGTGGTGATGGTTGGAAATGAAAGGCTGAAAATCATGTACTATTTATTAATTTAATAAATCTGTCTCGATGTCAATGTAATCGAATGTTGCCACAAAATAATGGTCTCCTGCTGCTACATAAATGTTGAGGCCAAGCTCTGATGTTTATTTTCAAGACAGGAGACATTGATCCTTCACTAATAGAATATTACAAGTTTATTTCTATTATGCTAAGTAACCAAAGTTGATTTCATTGTTTGATTTGATGGATGCTGGTGCTGTCAGAGTTCAGAATGGTCTGGGATTAGGAGGCCAAAAGGATGAATTTTTATTTCCTAATTAGGCATCCTTGGATTTCATTCCAACATAAAATCAATAAAGGAAAATTTTAGGGATACTTAGTCTCTGGGAGCTTTCTTCTGATGCCCCAGGGATTCTAACTATTTGGCACAAGATTGTTTTCCCCAGGACTAAAGATACTCTAGAGCCAGACAGTGAGTGAATTGGATGCGGCTCCACCCAACTGGAAAGGCAACAGGAAAAGTGATGAGAGGAAAAAGACAGTGACAACAATAGAAGGAGGAAGTGAAGCCAAAAAAAAAAAAAAAAACAAAAAACCCACAAGAGAAGATGGAAAGGTAACAGTGAACTACAATAATCCACCAGGAAAGGAAAACCACATTGGGAAGAAAAAATTGCCCAAAAAAACAATAAAAAACACCCCCCAAAGGAATTGTAATCTTATTTAGATGCAGGGGAACAATTTGTGATCATTTCCAGAGTTAGGGCACATATTTATAGTGATCCAATGACTGACTAGTGACGTGACCCAGTGATCCAGGTCTCCCTTTACCCAAGCGGAATATCAGTTAAAATAAAGATCTTGGTTTTCAGGTTTTATCCACCACAGATCTCAGAGCCACATAGATTTGGGAAATGTGATTAACTGAAAGAGAAATGAACAAGGTGAAGATTGGAAAGAAGACATGAATTCAGCAATCTAGTAGGAATACAGAGAATATGTATCTCTTTTAACTATCAAAAAAGAAATAAATTCGTACCAAATCACTTCTTCTTTTAATATCCTACAATGAGCCAAGGTATTTATTTTACAATAGTCAAAATGGGAAGAAAAGATGTACTTGATAAAGGCCAAGGCTGAAAAAAAGCAGGGTGTGACTTGGTGTTTCTGATTTGCCTAATTCGGAGGTTTAGGTGTAAGAACAGAATTCACTGCTGCTTACCATGCTGAAGTAAGATCCCATAAACCCGGCTTGAGTGGTCTTGACTCCATTTAATCCAACCTGAATTCATAAAGAACCTTGCTAAGTAAGTTGCTCCAAGTTAAGGAGAATTTTGGCCAAGGATGCTGACCCATGGAATACTCTTCTCTGGTACAGTGTTTGCGGCTGAAGTGCAGAGAAATTAGAGGCTTTAGCAGTACTGTATACGTTTACTCTGGCTTTTCTGTCTGGTTCTTTTAGGAGGAAGGTAGACAAACAGCTCACTCTGTTAATGAAAGTAGGTTGTTGCCTTCAGAGAAGGGTGGCCCAGGAAGAATCTCGTTCTGGACACTTTCCCCCACCCCACTGGAAAAGTTACCCTTATATTCCAACTTTCTTGCACTCCTTCCATTGTTCTTGCCTCAGCTCTTGCGTCCTCTCATCTTTCCATTCCTTCTTTTACCTGTTGTCTTCCCTCCTCCCATTCTTTTCCCCCTAGTCCCTGACAAAAGGACAAAGGTCAGAGAAACAGGGGAGTTTCATGGAAACGTATTAGATTGCAAAGTTAGCAGAGCAACAACTGTACCCTTAAGTAGTGTTCATAGGATAATAGACAGTGAACAAGGTTATCCTCAAAGAAGTAAAACTCCCATGAGTTTTAGAGGGAAGACAGGGTAGAAGGTAAGCATGGACTAGTAGCAGACCATAACACAAAAATGTATTCTTTCTTAACTTTTTAAACACTGGTTCCCAATACCACAGACAACTTGGGTCTTAGAAGTTAAGCAAGGTTAATGGAGATTTGCCATACAGTAGTCAACAGTTCAGCACCATGTGGCAGGGAATCCTTCTATCCTCTGCTTCGAGAATTTAGGTCCAAGGGAAAAGAACTGCAGAGTTTGAGAAGCTGATGATAACAAGATTATAAAATTATTTGTCTGACAAGGAATCTGGTTATACATGTATAATCTAGTGTTGATGATGCTAGCAGGTAGCAATTACCAACACAGAATACTTACAAATCTTCAGGTACTGCAATATAGGAAGGGGCCCAACTGGTTTCAAAGACTTTCTGAGCACCCCAAAATAAATAAAATGTAAGTATCTTCTGTATCTTTGGTAAGTATACATGACCCTGATAAGGTTGTTTCTACCTTGAAGTTTATTATTGACAATGGCTATATTCAGCACCTGTCTTTTTTATTTTTAATGTTTATTATTTATTTTAATGTTTTATTTATTTTTGTGAGAGAGACAGTGACAGTGTGAGCAGGGGAGGGTCAGAGAGAGAGGGAGAAACAGAATCAGAAGACAGGCTCCAGGCTCTGAGCTGGCTGTCAGCACAGAGCCCAACATGGGGCTTGAACCCACAAACTGTGAGATCATGACATGAGCTGAGGTCAGACGCGTAACTGACTGAGCCACCCAGGTGCCCCATTAATGTTTATTTATTTTTGAGAGAGCGAAAAAGAGAGCATGAGTGTGTGCAAGTGGGGGAGGGGCAGAGAGAGAGAATCCTAAGCAGGCTCTTCACTGCTAACACAGCTTGACACAGGGCTCAATCTCAGAAACCGGGAGACTATTATTACCTGAGCTGAAATCAATAGACACTTAACTGACTTAGCCACCCAGGTGCCCCAGTTCAGCCCCTGTCTAAAACATATTTTTAATACAGTTAAAGAACTTAAAATATGCATCTTAACCCCTTATACTCAAACTCCTTCAAGATAAATAAAATATAATAGTGGAATAATTTATCACCTTCCTTTTTTGACATACTTCATTGAGAGGACCCAATTATGTTGGACAATTATGAAAAAGAACTGTAGTAGGTATTTTTTCCCCCATGTTTTCATTTCCAACAGAAGGAAATGACACTGCTTGGAATGTTGCATAGCCTCCTTCTTGAGACTGGGGCCTTTGTCAAATGCAAGAGTGCAAAGACATCATATTGGCATAGCCTTAGTAGGTAAAAAACCATTGGGAAGATTTAGGAATGCACTGAAAAAATAGTAATACTTTTGAATAAAGAACATTCTTTGGCACACTTCCTATTACATAACTTTCAACATTTAATGACAAAAATCCAGCCAGTGAACACTGCACCACTTGGAATTTGTTTTGCAAAATGTGCTAAAGTGTGTGAAATTGCAATACGTGGTAGCCCTACTTTTTTCATTTTTCATCATCTTCCACTTGTGTGCAATTTTTATATCAGGGTTATTTTTCCTAAGTTATTAAATTTCAAATCTTGATGGTGCTAAAAAAGACTAGGCACTCTAGAGATGGAATGGTTTAGAACCAATAGATCTATACATTGTCTTAACCCACTGGTGAATGTTTATGTATAGTTAAATTGGGATTTCAAAAATCTAGGGCAATAGGTTAAGAAAACAGTCATTGCCTCAGATTAACTGATGTTAAACCAATAACAGTGTGTCAAATAATGTTAATTTGAGGCCCCATTTCATTTATTATTCTGGTATGAGAGACCACGTTGCATAGTATTACAGTTGTAAATGACTCTGTTCATTCAATTATTTTGGTACGTGGCATGTAAGCAGTTTGTGAGACTAAGCATGCTAGTCTGTTCTGCCTGGGAGTGAAGTTTCATACAGTAGTCTGAGTGACAAACATCTCAGAGCTTGCTCACATGCCTCTGTGGAATAGTCACTTCTGAGAGAAAGAGGTGTGGCTTCGTGGTCTGAGAACAGTAATGTCAGCCAGGAACATGGAGTTCTCATCCTGGAAGTAGTTCTGTTCTCTTTATGGTTCAGACCATACTAATAAATCATTCTAGGCCTCAGTTTACCCAGTTAAAAAAGCTGGTTAGGAAAATCTAATTAACAGGTATATATGGAGTATTAACAAATAGATATCTGTTAAATGATTTGAAATGAAAAGTGATGTGAACGTAAGATTTTTTCATGAACTAGTTTATGAAACAAATTAATAATAGAAACATTTTATCCTTTGAAAAAATTAACCCAAAACAAGAAAATTTTGATAAATTACAATGTTTATTTTAATTTTTCTAAATAAGTTATTTTCTACTTTAAATGTTTTTCTTGTTAACATGCTAAGTATTGTCTGTGATGCAAATAATTTAATTCACCATTAGTTTCTATTTAAACATAAAGAGGTAGTCTTTTGTTCTATATAGCAAAGAGAAATCTTTTCTGAAGTTCCATGCACTATAAGGATATGGACATTATTAACCTTAATGTTTTATGGAAAAAATGAGGATCAAAGAAATGGATAGTTAATCTAAAGCAGGGTGGTATAACAAACTGCCTATTTTAAAATGATAAAGACTTCCAAGAATAAGATGCAAGTTTCAAAAAGAGAAAATTGTGCATATGTACACAAACAAAATCAGGGCAGGAGAGAGAGACCTAATGATTGAGTATTGTGGTGTTCTATATCTGAAAGAATAAAGTAAAAAAAAAAAAATCAACCTCAAATGCATGTGTTTTGTTCTGGTGGCTCAGGTAGCCAGTATTCTTCTACCGTAAATTCCATCCCCCCAAAATTAATCAGCCTGATGTGTGAGATTAAAAAAAAAAATCTCTTTTAAAAAATATATTGTGGTTCTTTAGAGAAAGACTTAAATTTCCCATCTTCCCCTTTCTTAAAAATGAAAACACACAACGGACCTTCAATTCTGTGTCTGAGATCTCAAATTTGGCTGTGAATACGTGTTTCAAATCTCATTAATTACAATATTGGCCCCACGAGATACAGTTGCTGATGCAAAGAACACTCTTTGTACTCAAAATAATTTGAACAAGGACAAAAGAGCATTTTATTTACATGTGTAAACATTAACAGGAAAATAAAAGAGATGGTTCAGATAGCTGCTGAGATGTTTTAATGATAATTGATTTGACTACTACTGAAGCTTTAAGGTTACCATTTATAGGGATAGTCATGTTTTCACTTAGTGTATTTGTTGGATAATAATCTTGTAAAGTCAATTCTGACATTAACTTGGCAAGTTCTGAACTAAGACCTTTTAGCATTTTATTCTTTCTAGATACTAAGACCAAATTATTCAGAATTCCACACCCTACTGTGCAGATTTATAATTTATGTATTTTTTAAATATCAGAAAATATGCCATTACTCAAAGGACTCTTCCATGTAACAAATGTGGGTGAAAACCAATCAAATGAATACATTGCAGCAGTAGACAGGAAACAGCTTCTCTTGTTTTCTTTTCTCTTTAGGAAATAGTAAAACCATAGCTATTGTGGTCTTGTGCTATACGATCACATGTGGTCATACATTTTCATCCTATTAACAAATCTGTTGCCTCAATGGGTAGAAAGTAAAGTCCACTGTAAAAATGTCTTAATGCCTTGCATAGGGAGGGTCATCTGCTATGTATAGCCACTACCTAAATCTTGCTCTGAGATCTGATTGTGTTCATTGACTATCTTTAAATGAATACTGATGAGCAGAGTAAAGTAGTCCTAGTTATACATAAGAAGCACTTGGAACTTACAAAAAATACAGAGGCTAGGGTCCATCCACAAAGTTTTTGAGTTAGTTTGGGTGGGGAAGGGTCCCAGCAACTTGTATTTAAAACCAAACCAACAAAACCCAACAAAAAATAAATCCTCTTAAGGCAATTCTAATGCACCACGACTGAAAACCTGTAGAGAATCCCAACACTAGTGCAAGGATAGTAACGAATGTGTTTTTGATAACAGTATAAAGCCCACTCTTGATCTTTAATGGAAACTTTACCTTAGGCCAGGTGTGAACAAAAGCATGGATTAGCAGCTAAGGTAGCTCCCTCCTTGACATCATTCTCTAAGTAGTCCCTTATAGGGAGTGTTCTATGGGTCGTGGAGCCTTGAAATGCTAGTAATTTTCTGGGTTAAAGCCAACAAAAGTTGATCATTGAACAACAAATTGTATATGTTAACTCTGAAGGTAGACTCTGTAAGCACTGGCAGCCTTATACACATGTGAGTACTTTGAGCAAAAGTTCATCAAAAGAGGGACTTACTCAGCATTACTCCTCCCGGTTCTTCTGAGTGCATGAATGTCATGTCTCCACCGCCAAATCACTATAGTTCATTGTAAACAGAAATGAGGGTTTTGAATTAGAAATGGCATATTACTTCTCTTGGAAATTAATCAATGTAAGCCTATATGATTTTTCACTTTCTTCATTCTTACTTCTATGGGATGAATTTTTGTCCTTTTAATAAAAGCCCTTTTATTTTTCATGTGTCTTTCCATCATAACTTCAGTCCTCTATTGTTTTTTTTCATCTTCTTTGCTATCATATTCTATGGTTTCTTAATTTACTTGTTTTTTGTTCCTCTTTCCTATCTTTTTACAGTTTACCTTTTCCAATTAAAAAATAAACTTCCCTAACACTGGAATAGCAGGTCCCTCTTCATTTTTCCCAGTTTTTGATTTATATATAGTTGCCAACCTGTTTTCTGAGTCTTTTTCTGTTACTAACTGCCCTTCCTTAACCCTCTGTTGATGTTTCATTTCTATCACTTGCTGACGATGGTCATAAAGCCCATTTCTTTCCATTCATCTCTGTATCTCCATAAGCATTTTTAGGGTCCTACCAATGAAAGCTTAAAGCTCTATGTGAGAAATAGAAAGGTAGCTTTCCCCATTTAAATCCTATTTCCTTTCCCCTCCCATAGCTGTTCCAAGTCTATTCACCCTTTCCTGATGTTTCCCCCAGTCTGACCCCCACCTACACCCCTCTTCCTCTGTCACTCCCTATTTGATGCCCATGTCTTCTTTCTAACCCCATTTGCACTCTGATTTTGCATCCAAGGATCTCCACAAGATAAAGGATGGAGTTCTATCGGGAACCAGATTGTGTTACAGAAACTTTCTGCACATTTTCTGAAATGGGATTAGGGGCTTTGATCCAGAAATATTCTCAGACAGCCTTTCAGCACAGGCACAATTTTGTACACCTTGGTGGACGGTTGGGGCCTACTCTGACAGACAAGGGCAGAGCTGTCTTTAAAGGCCTTCTGGGGCCCTTTCTACTTCAAAGATTAGGATGAGTAGGCATCACTGACCAAGTCTGGAAAACCAGGCCAGGTGGGGATGCCTGGGGCCCTTTTCTGTAGCATTTCTGGCAAGGGAGCTGTTGCGGGGTGCACCACGGAGCTTTGGGCCCGCTTGCAGGGGCCAGGGTAAGGAGCCAGTGAGGTCCCAGGAGTCAATGGGCCATCTTTGGGAGTAGGCTCACCTCTAAAGAGAGGAGGCAGGCCTGAGGCAGGGTGTTCCCCTGGGAAGCTGGGCGCGCCCCAGGGGCGAGGAGACGCCACCCCAGCGGCGCCCCCAGGGCGAGAGGGACAATCTCTCCCCAGGAGAGAAGGCGAGACGCTCTGGGTCGCTCAAACAGAAGTCCAGGGAGCAGCGTGTGAGTCCCCTGCCTGAGGCCCTCTAGGAGCAGGGTGTGGTGGGGGGGATGGGGAGGGGGTCGACACCCGAGGGAGTAGGGCTGAGGACGGTAGAGATTAATCCAGGGTACTGGCGCGGGGTCACAGCCAGGAGAGGAGCAGGAGAAGGGGCTGGTGGGGCTCCCACGAAGGCTGGGGCCGTAGGTCTGTCTGTGTACTCGGCGGGCGCCCCAAAGTCTGGGGCCGCCACAGCTCCAGCTCCGCCGGCTCCGACCAGCAACTCCAGGCCGCACTTTCCCCTCCTCCCGGCGCCTTCTCTCCAGTGAGGAGCCGAGCGCGGGCGGCGCGGGGGGAGGGGCGGCGGCGGAGAGAACAGCCAGTTGTTTAAAATCCTTCTAGAGCAGTTTCTAATTCCCCCCTTGCGCCGGGGTTCGGAGGGGGGAGGGGGGAAAGAGAGCGGGAGGAGGGAGGAGAGCCGAGAGGGAAGGAGGGAGGGAACCCGGGAGGGAGGGAAGGAGGGAGGAGACTGCCGCTTAGGCTGTAGCCGCCACCGCGCGCTTCGGAAGGCCGGAGGGAGGAGAAGGCCTGTCAGTCTCGCGCGTTGCCTGGGCGAAGGGGGCGGAGCTTTGGCGTGGGGCGGCCAATAGTGGGGGTGGCTGCGTGGGTCGCCATGGGGACGGGGCTGTTCCCGGGGAGGCTGTGATGGGTTGACAGGTGCGTGACAGTGGGAGCTGCTCTCGGCACAAGCATGTACGGCAAAGGCAAGAGTAACAGCAGCGCCGTCCCGTCCGACAGCCAGGCCCGGGAGAAGTAAGTGTCTCCGCTTCTCACCCACCTCCGCCTTCACACGCGCACACACACACGCACGCACTCGCACACTCTCTTGGAGACACACAGACCCAGACACTCTACGCCCGGGGAGAGCCGGGGGTGGGCTGGCAGGGGGAGGGGTACGCGAGGTGGGGGCGTGAGGTGCGGGGAGCGGCAGTTTCCCAGGAGGTGCTCGCGCGGGGCGGACGGCCTTGGGGGGCTGCGGGCGGGAGGGAACGAGTGTGCTGGGGGGCGGTGGCGGTGCTGGTGCCGAGGATGGAAACTTGTTTGGGTGACTGGGGGAAATAACCTACGGGTTCACCTCCTCACAAAGTAACTTTAGAGCTGGGGTCCGGGGCTGCGGAGACCCAGAGCGCTGGCAAGGGTCGCGGAGAGGGCAGGAGGGGGCATCTGCGTGGAGGAGGGTTCGCGGTGGGAATGTGGGTGTTTGGAGGGGCTCGCTGGGGTCGGGGCAGGCAGCGCGAGGGGCCCTGCGG